>NW_010518326.1:0-488 GCF_000687285.1 Phaethon lepturus | reverse complement strand
CTTCCCGCTCCCCCTGCCACACCTCCTTGAAGACGGTGCCGGGCCTTAGTGTGGCCCCATAGTGCTCATCATCCTCGTCCACCGGCTGATCGGCATGGTCCTCCTGCTCCAGGAAGCCCCTCTTGCTCTGGCTCATGAGCTCGCTGATGGCCTGGTACCAGGCCTCCTGCTCGGCCTCGTTCTCGGCCAGCATGGCGAAGTACTCGTCCTTGGTGTACAAGGCGATGATGTGCTTGTGCTTGGCATCCGCTCGCCGGCTGACGGTGAAGCACTGATAGAGGGGGAGAACGGTGAACCACTGAGGGGGGGGGAGGCCCCGTTTGGGGGGGGGGCAGCAGAGGGAGGCCCCCCCGCCGCCCCCCGCCGCCCGCAGGCTGCTCTTGAACTTCTTCTCGCTGTCATAGTACTCCAGCCGGGCGGGGGCCAGGTGGCTCTCGGCCCGGAGGACAAAGTACCGCTTGTGCCCATGCTTCTGCTTCCGCAGGTAG
>NW_010518325.1:90823-110097 GCF_000687285.1 Phaethon lepturus | reverse complement strand
CACCCTCAAGATGAACTTCTCCATAATCTTCTCCGGTACCAGGGTCAGGCTTGTCTTAATAAGCAAGGTAGCACAGATCCCAGCTGGTATCCAGACTGCATCATCAAATGTCATGCAGCTATGTAAAGAGAAAGATATGATCCCATCATGCTTCAAAAGGTGTCTCCTGTAGTGACAGAGAACTATAGACATCATCGCATAAGGTACTTGGGAGACTTAAACTGTAGTAGTGTGTACTATTCTTCTTATATATGCTTAAAGAAGTTTAACCAAAATTAGAAAGACATGTGGGGAAGGGCTGCTAAAAGACGAATAAGAGGGTTGGAATTGTAGTGCAAAAAAACAAAGGCTGAGCGTGTGTGCAGTGCCTGCCCATATATCTGTCAGCAGGTCCGTCTAGGAAAGGAAATAGCTGTATAAACTACACAGAAGTGTTGGCAGAAAACCAAATCAGTTTAAGTTGGCTATGGGTAATTTATTCAAAAAACAATGATTTTTGCCACATTTTACCAGTGTGAACAAAACAAGAAGAGAAATAGTTTTGAGATAGAGATCTCTAAATATATGAAAGGGACATTATTCTACAGTATTTGCCCTAGCAGGCAATGACTAGGAAGGTAATTACTAGTCCTATATTGCTAAGATTAGTCTTCCCTGTCCACTTTGGGGAAAAAAAGGTGGTCTTCTGATGTCTGCGAGCATTCTGTAGCTTCTGTGCAAAAATAGATTATTTTTTTTTTTAGAAGTTTATCTGCCCCCCCCCCCCCGCCTCCTGCAGGCTTTTTTCTAGTCCTTGTGAGAAGTGTCTGTTTGGTAACTTATTTTGTTCTGCAAAATATCCAGTTCTGCTATAGGTCTTGAGTTGATTCATTCAGAGTCTCCCAGTCTTATTTCAGTTTCCTTACACCATCTGCAGTGATCTATGAATGTTACTACTCCAATACTAGCACACACCTTCACTTTAATCATCCAATCTTCCCTAACACTGATATTTCCCTTGTGCTGAGAAGTTGTGGGAGATTTGGAGCCACCACCTCCTTTCCCTCTCCCACCATCCCCATTAGGGATGGAGGCTGCTGATCCCAGTGAAGTTTGGTTTTTGCACAGACTGACATTTCTAGAGTGTGCAGTCATGTTTCTCTGAACACAATAGAAATAATGAACTGAAGTCCATTTTGTTCACCTTTAAAATACCTCACAAATCCTATACCTCAACTGTGGAGAGTGTCTTTATGTCTTAGGTCACACTCATATGTTTCCTACCACGAAGTCATAGAATCATAGAATAGTTTGGGTTGGAAGAGACTTTTAAAGGCCATCTAGTCCAACACCCCTGCAATGAGCAGGGACATCCTCAACTACATTAGGTTGCTCAGAGCCCTGTCCAATCTGACCTTGAATGTTTCCTACCACCTCTCTGGGCAACCTGTGCCAGTGTTTCACCACCCTTGTTGTGAAAAAATTTCTTTCTTCTATCTAGTCTAAATCTGCCCTCTTTTAGTTTAAAACCATTACCCCTTGTCCTATTGCTGCAGGCCCTGCTAAGAAGTCTGTCCCCATCTTTCTAATAAGCCCCTTTTAAGTACTGGAGGGCTGCAGTAAGGTCTCCCTTGGAGCCTTGTCTTCTCCAGGCTGAACAACGCCAACTCTCTCAGCCTGTCCTCACGGGACAGGTGTTCCATGCTTCTGATCATTTTTGTGGCCTCCTCTTGACCCACTCCAACAAGTCCATGTTTTTCCTGTGCTGAGGGTTCCAGAGCTGGACGCAGGACTCCAGGTGGGGTCTCACCAGAGTGGAGCAGAGGGGCAGAATCCCCTCCCTCCACCTGCTGGCCACGCTGCTTTGGATGCAGCCCAGGATACGGTTGGCCTCCTGGGCTGTGAGGGCAAATTGCCGGCTCATGTCCAGCTTTTCATCCATCAGTGCCCCCAAGTCCTTCTCAGCAGGGCTGCTCTCAATCCCTTCATCCTCCAGCCTGTACTGATACCGGTGGTTGCCCTGACCCCGGTGCAGGGTCCTGGGTTGGGACAACCTCAAGAGGTTCACACAGGCCCATTCCATGAGCTTGTCCAGGTCCCTCTGGATGGCATCCCATCCCTCAGGCTTGTTGACTGCACCACTCAGCTTGGTGTCATCTGCAAATTTGCTGAGGGTGCACTTGATCCCGCTGTCTAAAGTCCAGTGCCTTTTAGTAGTGACTGCTTCAGTTTCTGAATATTGCTATACAGTACAGGTTCAATTATACCTCCTGCTTTAACTGTAAAAGGAGCTAGCACAAAATTCAAGTTTAATGAGGCTTGCACATGTCTTTGTGAGTCACCTGACAGTCATTAACGCCTTCCAGTGTAACAAGTCTACCTAATAACATATATTGGATCTGAAGCGTAAGTGTTGTGATGCTGTAAGTGTTGTAAAATGCGTAAATGTTGTAAAAGGAGATGTATGTGTACTATTGGTGAGGGTTTCAGAGAGAGAGGAATAGCTTCTAAAATGACTGAAGTGTTAGCCAGGATCTCAGTAACAACCTGCAGCTTCTCTGCTTGCCTGGGACATTTTTGCACAAGTTGCCTGTGTAGAAAAATTCATTTAGATAGCTTGAGAAAAGGGTGAGAGGGGTAGAGGAGGTGGGGACAGACAGGAGCAAAGACAGAGGGAGAAAGTTATCTTGTCTGACTTTGATGAAACAGCACAAAGTGCATAGTGAAGACAAGCGAAGATTGCAGTTCAATTTATGAAGCTGAATTAAGGGAAGAAGAATGATTTTTTTATAGTTGCTGCGTTTAAAATTTGCATTTGAAGAATGTGACAGATTTTTTTAGTGTTATGTCAATTTGGTCTAGATTTAATGTAAAAGGAACCTTTTTCTTGATAAGTATGTGCTAAATTGTAAGAGATTATACATTTATGTAAAACAGGAAAAAAAAAAGATTGGTGAGAAACACTCTACAGAGAGAATTCAGTATGAAAGTAGAACAGTTGTTAGTATATTACGAAGAATATTGGCTTTTGACACAGGGCCATGGAGCTATGTTCCCATGAAACCGTATCTTTACAATTTACCCCAGGCATTGTTCTTACCATCACATATGACCTGGCAGATAACAATTAATGAGTTCTCTTGCAATCTGAAACCTTCTAGGGAATTCATTTGTTTTCTTAAAAAAAAACCTGTGGCAAGGCAGAATTTACTTTTATAATTAGGTGGCATCAGCGAAGCATTACTCTTAGGGCATTAGCTCCTCAGTAAAGGCAAAGAAATGAGAGACTGCTTGTTATCTTATTCTGGTAAATCCTGATAAAATATTCAGATTAATATTTCACTGTTATTACTGTCTTAGCATCTCATTAAATATGATAATGATTTCTGTATTTTGAAATGCCAGTAAGCATGGAGATTCATGGATTTCCCCCAAAACAGCCTTGCCTTTTTTTTTCTATGTGGAAGCGCTTTGCCATGTCTCCTGCAGCATTTTCTTTGTTTCCTTCCCGGAAAGGTCAACTGAGGGAGGGGAAAAGACCAGCTCAGGGAGAGAATACAGCAGTGTCTGAATTGCCCTGGAAAATTGTACATTGCCTTTTTTTCTCCTTGTTCCCTGACAATGCACTAAATACTTATCAGCTCTAGTATTTATAAATCAAAAATTCTTAAAAATGTTCCAGCCATTTTGGTAAAACAAGAGTCAACTAGAAGCATGCCTCACACCCAGTAGGTTAGGGCAAAAATGAGGAGGTTCAAAATAATTAGTTACATTTTCCTTTTGATCCATTCTTTTTTCTCTCTCTTTTTTTTTTTTTTGGTGACTTTTTTTCTTAATGTCTTTATTCAGACCATACAGGAGGAATTATGGCAGAAGAAACTTGTTTGTTTAAAGGAAAAGTTAAGTAATCTTCCACTTCCCAAGCCTCTTGTGCTTGAAATTATGAACGGGTAGAAGCCTACTTGGAGTTGATTCTTAAGATGTGGTAATTTATTTTTTAAAATTCAAGTTGGTCTAGTTCAGCTGTACTTTAAAACTATATAGTTATTTATCAGAAATGTGTCTCAAGACTATTCAACTTTGTTTTTAATTGGATAATATATATTTATTTAGACATATCTTACATTATTTTTTACACAGAGCATCCTAATAATGGTGGCTTTCTCCTGTATGGTCTTCTGCAAGTTAATTAAACTTGCTTTGAGGATTATAACTTGCTTTGAGGTGGCTTATTGCCTCAGTCACTCCTTATCTTGCTGATGAAGTATTGTAACAGTATGCCTTTTCACTTAATTAGATGTGTGTTTGGGAACATTAATTTGAACCATTACCACTACTTGCCATAATAACAGACGGGCAAATTAAAGGATTCATTAATAGTGGTTTAAGACTCTCTAATAAAGGAATAAATAACTGAACAGGTTTGCTTCTTGCTGTTGTCTGCACCCAGCAGGAGAATCTGAGAGCTTCTTGTTAATGAGATGCTCTGAGCGCTACATATTGGGAGCATATACAAGCACTAGGAATTAGTGCTATGCTCTTTGAACATCCATCTGTGTTTTCTTGCTCATTTAACACTTGGTTCAGGGTAATCAATGTCTGTCCTTCCACTGATTGATCTGATCTAATCTAAGGTATCATTTAATGTTAAATCTGAGAGAAATTACCATCCTACTGATGCAGAAAGAGGAAGGTCTTCCTCCCCCTACTGCTTCTCTCTCCTACTTTGCTAATGTGTTCCTAAATATTTCTAAAAGCTAGTGCTTTGTACCTCTGCTGCTCATGCCTTTTTCCACGATGCAATTTTCTCCTCCTTTGCACCAGCTCTGGTAATGTCTGGTTGCAGAGTAACACTAGTCAGTTCACTAACTCCACAATAATGACTCGTTTTCTTGTGCTGATTAATGTCTTGCCGTTTTAATTAGTGGAACTAACATGATGCATCAACAGATGAGACTTGGAGTTGACTCAGAGTAAGATGAAAAGAGAAATGGCAGGGGTAAATGGAACTTCTTTGGCAGAGAACACAGCTATTTCAGTGCAAGCCATCTTTAGACATTACATCAGATGAGTGGTTTTCTGAAGTTACCTGTCTTTAGTAGAAGTCCTGACTTAATGTATACACACTTGATCTGTGCTAGTAGTAGTACATGTCCTGCTGCAGAATATGACAACTTGTGCCTTCTCTTGGTTCCCGGTTAGACTGTTCTCATGTCAGTTAGCTGCTCCTTTCTTCTGCAGTGAGTGTTAGTCCAAACATACAGTTTCTGTCCTACATCGCCAGCAGTTTGATCCTTGCCGAACTTGTCTACTTGTGTGTGCCTTTGTGGCACTGGAATGCAGGAGAGGGAGCTGCCAGCTGGCTAGAGGCTGGTAACCCTGATACAGAAGACGTCCCAGAGAGGTACCACTCGGAGCAGCAGTCAGGTCTGTGAAGGACTGTCCCCTGCCTCTGAAGCGTTGGTGCCTTGCATGAGTTACTGCAGCGCCCGTGTGGCTGCACTTGAGTGGCTGCACTCATCTTGTGAGAGGGCTGCTCAGATGCTGGGCAGGTGTGTGGGCCTTAGTCCTCTTTCTAAGAGCGCAGTCAGAAAATTTAACAGTGCAATGATGCATACTGTGTATGTGACCATCACCTCTGAAAATCTGACGGGAGCAAGATTGCGTTTTATGTAGAGATGTTTTGACATCATGTGCTTACCTTGGTATGCATGCTGCTTCTGAATTTCCCATGCACAGCGAGCTTCCACTGAAGGGAAGGGCTCTGTTGAAAACTAATGGCTCTACCAGAGGACTATAGCATGATCGCAGGAGGGAAGTTAAAGGCTGGCTTTGAAAATGTGGGCCATTGAGGTTAGTATCTCTTTCCTTTAAGTACCTTGAGCATTAACATGATCACTTACGTAATTTTTGATCATTTTGTTGTTGCAGATTCTTTTCTTAATAAAATAATAAAATACAAATGAAGTCTAAACTTAGTCTACCTAGACTTTTTACCTTTTCCCCCATCTCTTTCACACAAAAAAAAAAACAGCTCAAGCAAACTTTATTTGACAAAGTTGATGACCATAGGAAAGGAGGCCACAAAAGGTGTGAACTGGCTAAAATTTCTGTTTATTTAAGCCCATTGCCATTATTGAGTTTTTTTGAGGAGATATAGCAGCAGCATTTAAATTTAATTTCAAATTCATCTTGAAAAGAAACAGAAGATTAATATGTTGAACAATGAAATGGTAACAAAACCACAGAGGATTTGCATGGCTGTTTATGTGGGTGGGTGCTATACAGTGTATGCCATATCTTCCAAAATGTAAAAACTGGGGGCATGAACTTCGAGATAATGTGTTGCAACATTAATTAAAGATTTGGTCAGCCACAGTTATGAAATACAGGGTTAATGTTTTGGTTGAGGTGATATTTCAGGATAAAGTTGAACTCAACAACAACTTAATAAATAGCTGAGTAAGCTCACAAATTTATCTGGACTAAAGCCTGATATTCCGAAAAGCCTCGATCGGCATGCATCAGAGATGCACAGGTGACAAATACTCTGAGGCCATCTCCAGCTGGGGAACGAGGGTGCTGTGTGTAAGAAGCAGAGGCCAACAGGAGAAGACAGTAATACATGTTTGAGATGACATGGCATGATGGAACTTCAGGAGGAGAGTGAGCTCCAGAGCTGCAGAGACAGGACACTGGTGCCTTTCTGCTTTTCCTGGAGAAGCCTGTGGCAAGGAATACACAGAAGTGATGCCTGGCTGTTGTTGGACATCTGTGCAGGAGTGCTATGTTCTAGGATCTCTAGTCACTGCTGAGGCTGTATGTGGAGCCACAAGGAAGTGAATGCAGTATAATTTGCTGATCCTGAAGAGCAGCTGTCAGGGAAAGAAATCAGATTTTACAGGACCTTTGAGTGGATTTATTTAATTTATAATGGGATTCTTTCCTAATTGAATCCAGTAGTGTTTTTCTTACTCTGTTTGACAGGTCCAGTGTCTCACTGGTCAGCCTATGACCAAATGAGTCTTCCTTTTGACCTTTTGAATGTTAATAAAACACGGTTAGTCTTTCATTTATCGAGAACGCTTGTAATTTTAGAAATTATTAAAAAAGAGCAATAAGATGATGAAAGATCACTTCACCATAATTTTCAAGGTTGAATTAGCATGACCTGTTAGTCTCTGTGTATATGCTGTTTTCACATCATTAGCATTTATCAGTAAGCTACTTAGTTCATTATTCTCATTTGCTGAGACTTCTATTTCCTGCAAAATGCAGACAAAAATTACTTATTGACCATTCTGCTTTTCATTATTATAATTTGGCCATTTTCATATAATAGTTCAACTAGTCCACTTTGATTAGGTTTCTTTTATTTCCAGTGTATCATCCTTGGCTTTTTCACATATTTTTCGTATCGTATCTTAATATGACCAAATGAATTTTTTACATCCTTAATTTTTATTTATATTGATTATCTCTATTCCTCCCATTCTTCTTTATTTTTCTTTTTTTGTTTTATTTCAAATTGCTTATTTTACTACCCTGCAGAACTAGAAGCTTTCACCCAAAACTTTCCTGTCTTGATTGTGGACTCGTGACTTTTTTGCTTAATAGTTGTTTCTTACAGAGCTTATACTTTTCATTTTCAGTTTTAATATTTTTTTGTTCCAGTAAACTGAATAAAAGTTTCTTCTTTCATGTGCAATAGTTTCTTGCAAGAAGTGCACAGGAATGAGTCTTTTACTGTTTTATTTCCAGGAGATTTGGCAGCATGTTTGGTCATGCCTTGAGTTTCTGGGTCTGCTGCAACCCCTATTTCAATTGCAAATACATATGGGGGCTTGGGGTGTGGTGATTTGTTTTGCTATTTTATGAGTTTTTCAAAAGCTTAGTCTAGAGTAAGTTTTCCTAAGCTGTATGTGCCACCTTAATCTTCTTCTAGTTCATGTCTGTGTTTAATGCAAAGGTATTTATTGTTGTTGTGTACACATTTTATACCTTGCCATTTCACAAAGAAAAGGTAAAATGCTGGAATTAACAACCATTACTAACTTGCTATACTTTTGAATCTTTATGGGTTTTCAGTTGATTTTTGACATGGACTTGTTTAGGAACATGCAGCAGATTAGTTTTATACTTTCTTCTGTGGTCATACTGAAAGTATTCACTGCAATAGGTCAAAATACATTGTTGGCAAGGAGGTGACTGGAGCATGCTTTTTGTGGTGCTTCATTCGGTTCCCATCTATACCAGTGGAAGTCTTTCCCACTGAGTTTGAGCAAGCTCTAGATTAACTGGTTTTCTTTACCCCAGTTCATCTAGAAAAGTTGTTCAGTTCTGTGAATGTAACGCAAATGCTTATTGCCTGATGGCTGGCTGAAAGAATATTTGATCCTGCTTTATCTCCAAGTCAGTTGTCTGTCTTCTCATTACAGTGTCCTTCTGTTTGCAGATTTATGTAATATATTTGCTTTCCTCATTCGTTAAGTGCCAAATGGAAACAAATTTACCAATTACCGCCAGTGTCAAATCAGTTTCATTTCAGCACGTAAATTTCTATTTGTCTTGCTTTTATCTCCACCATATTTGAACAGAGACAGGCCTACGTGATAAGAGGTCCGTATCTGTGCTTCAGAAATGTACTTGGTCATTTTATTTCACACCTTTTGTTGCCTTAAAAGCACAAACTCAGTAAAATAAAGCTAAATAGAGGTTGAAAAATGGCAATCCAGGGCATAATCTCAATAATGTATTGAAAAAAGTATTGTCACCATCATGTGAGCAGCATAATGACTCTGCATGTCACGAAAATCGGCACTGACGTTTTCTTTGGACTGCCAGATTTATTAATACCATGTTTCCAGTGTGTTTTTTTACTGTCATGCTTATATTTTATCTTTTTTTTAGTTTTTACTCATATATGTCCTTTTTGAATGAGTTCTTGCATGTTAGAGGTGCATTCCTTAGAATATTTAACTATTGTATTTGTATGGCTAAACATAGTCCTGCAGGTTTTGCTGAAGTGGACACATTTAGATAGGAATAGCTCTGATTGCTCTCTGAGTACTAATTTGCCACTTCTCCTAGCATTATTCATGTAGTCACAGTCACTCTCTGTTGTTCATTTGCCCAGTTTACCTCTATGTTGCAAAGGTGTAATGTTTTCAGTTTTGCACATTGCTTTTCTTCTTTCTTTTTTTTTTTCTGTTGGCTTTATGAAGCTGAAAATAATATATTAATTTGTTAATGGCAGCAACAGAAAGTTGAAAAATGTACACTAATCTCTGGCTGTTGGCTCGTTCACTTGAATATAGACATTTCAGTCTCCTTAACACGTTACAGTATCAATATTTTTAATTCCACACTGGATATATTGATGAGTAGAAGTGTTGTGCTCTACTACATAGGGTAGAAATCTGATTTTCTAGGAAAAAAAATCCACAACTTTCAGCATGTTTTTCTTCAGGATGACACTGTGTTTATGTATTTATTAATTTAAAATTTTTACAATTTGGGACAATAGCTTACTTTTTAATAGGCTGAAATGATGTCAAGATGAAAGACCATAAAAAAAAAAAAAAACTAATTCAATATTCTGTGTTAAAATGCCAAATCAGTGATAAATCTTCAGCAGATATCTCAAGATGAAGTACACATAGAGATTGACATGACACTATGCAAAGTACTGACCTGAAAACTAAAAGCGTGAGATCAGGATTTTTGCCCGTGTATTCTGCAACAGAGACTGCATTTATTTTTGGTGTGAGATGGGGCACTTATGTGCCACTCCTGTGTGTCTGATACCACTGAGTTAAGAAAACAGTTTATACCTGCTGAGGATGCAGTTCAATTTCTCTGGAAGAAAAAAAAGTTGTTCTGCTCCTGTAAGTGGAAAAAAAGATTTGCAGCAGCAGTGAAGTTGTAGGTTTCTTTAACTTCGATATCTGGAGTGAAAGAAGCACAATCAGTGATGGTTGATGGCAGCTTATATGCTTACATGAGATGAGCAGCAGGCTGCTGAATATTTCTGAGCAGGACATTTTTCAGATATGAAGGCATTTTGTTTCCTTACAGAGAGAGTATAGATGGGTTAGAAAGACTGTAGGCGTCGTGTCCTGACATTTCAGTGAAAGTCTTTCAAAGTCAACTTGCACTTACCTTACGGATGAAGCTTTGTGTAAAGATTGTCCTGCAATGTACTGTTCTCTTTGTTTACCCACTTCAGGTCTCTTCATGACTCAGACCCAAGTATTTTAGTTATTTCTTTACGGTGATTTATCTGTGCTAATAACAAATATTCTGTCTTTATTTAACTTTCTCATGAATTTTTTCCCTTAAGAACCTGCCTCTTGCATTTTGACTAATTCCCTTTAGCAGTATTCCTGGGAAAGACTAGTGACCTGATTCCTATATATCCACAATTTAAGTAGACCATATATGTACCAGAGTCAACAAATAAATACACATAGCTGCACCCCAGAGTCCATAAATAAAGCTGGCCATGATAGTGGTTGTGTTTCTGAGATACATGCTTTGAAAAATAATATTTTTCATTTTTAGGCACTAAAAAAATGAGCGGAGATGTAAACTACGGGTCCTGACCACCTGTGCCCATTAGCAATACATAAAGCCCCTTTGCAAAGAATTAGAATTATTTTCTCAAAAAATGTGGCCTCTTTTTAATTTGGATTATACTTCTACCAGTTGCATGGATGTAATATGGCAGATAATTTGTGAGTATTGCAAATATTTAAATTTAAAGTTTAAATTTAGTAATCTCTTTGTTATCTGTTTTTTGTTACTTTAAGTGAATTTGTTGAAAACTTAGAAATTAGTGTTACAGATTTGTCATGAATGAATTAAAATTGAAGTAATTTATATTAATCTTTCAAAAATTTCTTTCATTTTATTTTTATTTATAAAACATAATCACTCTCTAGTGGCATTGGAAAATCAGAATTGCTTTAAATGAGGTAAAAGTTAGGCAGAAGAGGACTGAAGAATACTATATATGTGAAAATGTAGTAAAAAAACCCCCCACCTAATGAAAAGACGAAAAAGGGGTGTGAGAAGAAACTAAAAAACAAAGAAAGAAAGTTAAAAAAATATTTGGGCAGGAGGAATATGGACGTGGAGCATGGAAGAGCCCTCTTGCAGACCTAGCGCGAAAGGGAATCTGCACTGGAGAAGGATGTGCTGAAAGCAGTTGGAAGACGGCGTGGTATTTGCTCATTTTCGTGAGGGTCACGGGCTGACACCATGAGCACTGCCGACAGAGCTGGTTCACAGAGCCGGTGTAACAAGACAGCTGCTTTAACTAGATAGACACAATAAGCTGGGAGGCTCGTGACCGACCACGTATATTGCACCAGTATGTGCTGAAGGAAGTGTTTTTGGTCGGTGGGGCGTGCTCACCCTTCTGAGTATCCTAACCCATCACTTCCCCACGTTTCAAGCAGTGCCTTTGCGTCACGTCTTGTTCGTGGTTTGCCTGAACTCCTCCCAGGTTCTGTAGGTGCAGTGATACTGCTGTAGAAAAAAAAGTGGAGTGAAAAATCCTTTCGCAATAAAAGCATGGGCTTTTGAAAAATATACTTGGTTTGTGTGTACCTCCTGCTGTATGTGGAAAAAAATCCTTGCGTTTCAAAGAAATTAGACTGGATATGACAGGACTTCAATCAGAATTGTGAAAACTCTGTGGCCTCTACAGACACTCCGTTATAATGGGGTCCTTTGCTTCAGGCTTTACATATCTGTGGCTGAGCTAATTTTGTAAGGTTTCCGTCATTGTGGAGAGAAACGGACAGCTTTAATCTGCCTGTCCTCTTACTCTCATTTAGACATCTAACACCAGTCGCACGAATCTGCCAAAGCACTGAGTATTTCTTCCCATTGATTCTGAAGGAAGACCAGAGCAATGACTCAGATGTACGTGTATGCAGTATAAATATCTATTCATATGCAGCCAATCTTTCAAGCTGAAAATCTGTTTTAGTCCTTAGCCTGAAGGACTGTATGTTAAGACAGTCCCTGAAAGAATTCGGAGTCATGGCTATCCGTCACTTTTTAATTTTTTCCTGTCTTTTATATTCATTAATTATGTTTTTATTTAAATACTAGTAATGGTTTTTTTACTTAAACACTAGTAACAATTAATTATTATCTACTATTTTTTTTAACCCCAGAAACTACCTCTTCAGGTTGCAGCTTGAGGATCTCTCTCTAATACAGGTATGTTTTATGTTTGTTTTCTTAGTTCCTCTGCATGATGTAAGCAAGCAGATGTTTTAAAGCAGATAATCAAGATATTCATAAGCTTCATAACTACAGATAAATATGCATCTGTTGTTGTCCTCTTTGTGGCCCCATATTATATAAGTCCTATTATCCATTTTAATTCCAGATTAGCCTTTGTCCCAGGCCATACAGCCCTGATGTTACCTTACTCTTTGCTGTGATTTTGTTGGAGTGGATCTATAAAAAACTGAGGCTGAGAAGGAGGATCATGTTCTCATAGAAAAGTGTTCCAACTTATTGTGCAGCTTCTGTATTCAGAATTTATTGTTATTATAGAGAAAAGGTATTTTTTGAAATAATGATAAATAAAAAAAGTCATTAATACTTGCTGAAGTTAAATTAGGTAAATGAAACAGTAAATTTTCAAGGAAGAAATACAGCGCGAACACAGGTTTTCAGAATCTCAGTTTTGTATATAAGGCAGCTATCTGTGGTTTAAAACTTCTTAGAGCTTGGAAGGTGAAACAAAGCCTTTTAGAGGCAGTTAGGCGTCATAGAAAGGTAAGTGAGAATCCCTGATCAATATATTTTACCCTGAACATCATCTGAATTCCATACACCAGCAATCTCATCTTCCCTCAGTCTTCTGAGTGATGTTCCTTGCTTAGGTTTTGTTGGTTTTCTCTTTCATTATTTTTAGCCTTGGCATAATTTCTAACCTTCATCATTTTTGTGTTCTCGGCTCTATAAGTTGTTTTAGCAAATTTAATTAAGTTGGCTAGCGAAGGTGTGGAATTAGAAAATCACAATGAAATAGAAATGTGTGGTTTTTCATAAACTTTTCATTTATGCAATTTAACTGGTTTTAGATTCAGTACTGTGCCTCTTATTTCACAAAGTAACACTGTACAGTTGAATATGGAAAAGTAAAATACCTTCAGGTTAAGGCTTTCCTTGTGATTTGTAGAACACCTCGTGTATGCTTTAATTAGGCTTGCAGACTTCCTTATCTTCCCAGATTACTAGAAACGAGATCAGAAGTTGGCTTATAATGAACCAAAATTTCAGTATTGATAAATATTCAATGTTATTGCTAGTACTTAAGGCTGTGATGCGCCAAGCACTTTTAATATGCAGAATTCAGGCTGCCTACTTTCACCTTATGTGACACACTCAATATCCTGGCAAATAATTTGGGTTAAGTCCTGAAGATTCTTTCTTCAGGTTTTTCTCAGCCTTTGTTGAGAAACGTTAAGACACAAAGAGAGTCTCCGTCTCACACTGGGAAGTGTGAAAGCTTTAATAACGAAAGAGACAATAACTATTTTCATGGAAACTTTGAATTCAAACTTCTCAGCTACCAACCTGAAACCCACGTAAGAGCCACGAGTGTATTTACCAAATGATTCCCAGAGATTTACAGGCCTTTCAGATAAGTTTTGTTGGAACGATAGAATCCTAACTGTGATCCCAATCATCCCAACATGTTGTATAGGATTACCTCAGGTGTAATTGAAGTAAAGTGATTTCTGAAACTTTAGGGCCTCTGAAGTTTCTCTAATTTACATGTGGTGAAAGAAATATTTTGAGTAGGATTACAGGATATAAAATTTACGAAGTTAGCGATTAAAAATTACAGTATTTTGAAGCTTCAGATCTTTGAAGCCTGAAACTCTGTTATGAGTGAGGGAGTTAGGAACAAAAGTGAGAAGAAAAGTAAAAGTTGTGTGAAATCCTTGCAAAACAGAATGCTGGAGTTTCACAGGAGAAATAAAGCATACTGTGGTTTAACTGGTTAATACTGTATGTGCTAGTTAACATTTGTTTGCCGAGGGACTGAACATTTTATTTACAGACAGAAGAACATTTAAATTTTTTTTTTTCTTCACACAACTGTTGTCATCATAATAATGTAAAACTCCAGTTTAATTCATGTTGCTCACTGATTTCTTTGCATGGACCAACCTTTGTAAAAATATGCAGATGTTTCTCAAGCTAATAAACTATGTTTTCACATCTGGAAAAAAAGGCTAGCTGTAAGAAGCTTTCAGTGTAGTACAGTAATGATACTTATTGTTTGTATATATACAATACAATTTGTATATATACAATGTATATATACAATACAGAATAACAATGCTATTGAAAGGGCTAGAAACAAGACAACCTATACACCTATTGTTTAATTATTTTAGAAAATTGCTCAAGATCTATCTTTGCTATCCTGTGTCTGAAGGAGGAGGAAAATTGCTCACTCTTCCTCATGCACAGCAGATCCATCCAGCATGGAAGCAAGGATGATTGTTGCAGTTTGCATCCTCCTTTTCTACTAGTTTTCAATTATACTTTTATAACTGTTTATTTTCTTTACATTGATGCTCTGATTTTTTTTTTAGTTTGATTCATCAGCTTACTCTTTCTTATCTGGAAAATATTTCCATTTCTATCTGGAAAACAAAGGGAATGCCTAAAACTTAATCTTGACCGTTCAGTTATTTTTGTATAAACAAGTTTTTTGTCTGTCATGCTTAATTGTCTGTTGGAATGTGTCGTTAGTTTGTCCACACACTGCTATATGAAGATAAAGGCTTCATGTTACATGTAACAAACTGGAACAGTAATAATCATTTAGTTATTGCAAAAGCATCTTTGCAAATACTTTGTTTACAAATTTCTGTATATTTCTTTAAAAGGTAGGCATTTTATAAATAAAGTATTATTTTGGAATATTATCAGACATTGCACTATTATCAGATACTGTTTTGTAATAGGAAACCTCTCTAAAAAGGAATAAAGTAAAATAACGACTCCTGGTTTGCAAAGTTTTGCAAAAATTACCTTGGGTCAAAATATGTGTATGCCCAGTTTTCTACAAGTGTATACCTGGAAAATAGTTTTGAAACACAAGATAACTTTCCTTGAAAAAAAAACCCAAAAAACCAACAGAAAACCAGACAGCTATTTGAAATGCAAGTTCTCACAAAAGAAATGCAGAACAGAGATTCGGGTATTAAAAGGGTACTGTTTCCATCAGTTTAGTGAAAGTTAATCCCTTGTAAAAGTGGGAGTTAGAGTGCTGCGAGATTGCATCAGACAGGATGTGTATCTAAACGTGAGCTAGGATATGCAGTGAGACATCATTGCCCATTGTGGGTACATCAAAGTTGTAATCCCACATGTCATGGTTCTGTGCTCTGTACTTTATAGGAAAAGCCTGTTGTTTTAGTAAGCAAGTTTCATATGATAGTGTCTGTAGCAAACCAGTATTTGATGTGTCTCAGCAATTTCCTTTGTGTAGCAGAATAAAGAAGACTAAAATGAGTGAAAGCCTTTTAAGCTCTTGCTGTAGAAGCCTAAGAGTCAAATTGTTCAAAGCTCTGTTGGAACAATGGGTGCATAGCGATTATGGATTAGGAGAGAAACAGTCATTGGGCTGTGGTTGTAGAAGGACAAATATTTTATACCTCTTGCTGCTGTATAGTAGGCTCACAGACATAGAAGGCCTGATTCTGCACGGTTTGGTTTTGTGAGTTTTGCTTGGTTATTGCTCACCTCAAGTTACAGTAAAATAATCCATAAAAGCATTGGCCAAGATGCAGGCTGGATTTCCTGAAAACTCTCTTGTATTCCTTAAAATATAAAAACAGAAATCTAAGTAGTAGTGTTTAAGTGAATAGATTTGTTTGCAGAAATGATTTTAAAAGGATACCTAGCCAATGTCAGGATTAACAGTGGGGCTTTGACATAATATAGAGGATGACTCTAACGTGTCTATTTTTCACCTCTTTTTTTTTTTCAAATTCTTTGAAAGGAGAGCTTCTAAATTCAAACATTTGTTTGTGTCTACCTACCTGACAAGTTTGCTGATGTATCTGTAAAGAGTGGAAAGCTAATTAATATATGCTGGCTTGTAAAAGTGTTTATGCCACAATTGCCCAAAACATTTTTACAAGCCAGCGTGTATAAGCTTTTCACAAACCTGATAGAAAGTATGCATCTTTTCTTCATCCATAAGATGAACTTCTTTACAAACTCAGATTGTTAAGGCATTTATAGGGCACACGTTTGAGTTTGCCTTTCTCAGCTCAATCTTCCATCTACATCTATGAAGCCTATTCTCAGTTTGAAATGCCCAGAGGGTTGAATATGAGCCTACTCCACCTGCTCCTGTCGTTACATAATTCTCTGGAGATTTTATTTTCATGCTGGATCTGCACATCTTTCAGTTAGAAATACACATACCTCAAATTACATTTTTAAAGGCAATTTTAGCCCCTAGTTTACTGCAAGATTCAAATTAAATTCTTTATGTAGGTTAAGAAGGTTGGAGGTTCTTCTTCATGTGTTTTATTCAACTTCAAATTCTGGAATCTTGAGGTTTGGGGGTTTTATCTATCTATATATAGAGAGAAAGGGATAGATAGATGTATGTGTATATACATATATATACACCCATTAATGAGGCATTCAAGGAAGTAAAGCCAAGATTGGATCTATGAATTCTCAGGAAACAGAGCTACTTTGGAGAGTGAGTTTTACCAAAGGGAGTTCTTGCTGATGTTTACATGTGTCAAGAGTGTCTGAAATACCTGTTACATATGGTAGTTCACTTTTATATGAGTCATTAATGGCTAGATGGTAGGCTAAATAATGAGTTAAGTACATCGTAATATACTTTGAATATATACTCTAGTTTATCTAGGTTAAGCAAAGAGGGAATGCAACTTCATGATTGAGGTTTTTTACAAATAAATTCATATGTATAACCTGAAACACTTCTATAAATTTTTACAGATTATAGTTTTTCAAAAATACTTCATTTTTTTTTAGAGGAGTCAAACATTTACCAGGGTTGTAATCCCATTTTCAAAAAAACAATTGCTCATTATTATTATAAACTGAGATCATATTATGTCTTTTGTGAGAGGCTTTCATAACCTTTGTCTTTTTGTCTAAGGTGGTATTTGGCCCAGTCTAGAGAGAATGGTGTTCCAGTAGAGGCACAAATCACTCAGATTCTCCTTACAGTTTGTTTTTGAGATAGTGCCCTAGAGTTCCCTTTGCTGTGAACAAAATGAAAGCTTGTAAGAAGTCATCATGTAGAATCAAATCTTTAATTTATGCTGATATTAAAAACTTTCAGTTATAATCAACAACAACTTGAGATAAAGGTAAGAAAGCTGTGCTTTAATCTTTTAATTTCCTTAATTTGTTGAGTTGCCAAATAAACAGAAGCCCTTAAAAGGCAGCTTGATGCTTTTTCTAAAACTTTCTTTCACCATATTTCAGTCCATTTATTTCTTGTGTTGTATGTTGCTTACTGTCATTAGTCATGTAATGGATGTCTGATTTGTGAAATACATGAAAGAAACCTGATGAATCATCATTTTATTACTGGGTGAAGCTACCTGTGCAGAAAAGGAAGTGCAAGAAAAATTTTCTCTCATTTCACACTTGAAGGCAACTAACCTGAGGGTGTCCTTAACTTGTGACAGCCATAAGTTGGCAATATTGAAATGCAAAGTAGACGGAGATTTAATACTCCATTTGGGTCTAAGTGGGGAAAAAAACCCAAACCAAACAAATAAAAAAACCCCTCTGTTGGGTTTTACTGTGCCTGGTATGTACTTAAGGGTGAGGGAAATAGGGGTATTCCTCCCTATTACAGATGTTTTTCCCCCTTCTTTATGTGAAGGGGGCATGAGCCAGCAAAACATTATTTCTGCTTGGGCCCTTCATGTTTGTGCCTGGGATGTGTGAATGAAAAATGGAAAAGCAGAGTGCATAAATTAGTGTTACTTTTGATGTTGTTCCAAGTTACTGGAAAGCTTGAAATATGAGGGAGCAAATAGTGCTCATAAAACTTTTCCAAAGGAGACTGAGATGGGCAAGTTGCAGAGTGACCAAAAGGTGGTAGAGGTGCCAACTTCTGCTTCGGTGCTAGGGATGAGCAAAACTTGAGGAGGTATTGAAGTGTTACCTTTTTTTATAAGGTGGTGCTGAGAGCAGTGTTTAAAAAAGAAAAAAAAAAAAGACAAAGTGCAGTACATCTGCATATCACAATGCCATTTCTCTACAATACCTCTTCCTCCTGTTAATACCTTTTCTGATAGCAGACTGTTGGACTTTATTATATAGCAAGTCCACAAGTAATTAAATTAGACAATTGGGAATTTAAAAAAAAGTTAAGAAGTATTTATGAAGTCAAAGCTAGTCCTTTGTGGCAGGTAGAGGTGGACTTGGCTGCTTTCACATCCATTCCAGTTCTTTTATGCCTTTTCCGGTTCTTTTTCTGTGACACCATTAGTATTTTCATTACGTTGTTTTCTGCTCACAGAACAGTAGTTTCTGACCAAACTTATAACTTGACTGAAGCCAGAAAAGGATGAATTCGGCTAGCAGTGTGTAATTTCACATATGTCTAATCTTTACCCAAATGAACTCTTTTACATGCAGCTGAAAGGGGCTTCCTCAAGCTAGATAAAACGTGTTAGATCACACAAATCCTGATTTTTGCTCTGTAGTGTATTTGTGGGGAGATCGATTCCTAGCAGACAGGGCTCCATTTCTGCTGAAAAAAATTTTGCCACTGAAACAGCTGGTGCTCACAGGTTCACCTATATATTAATGCCGAAAGATGGCTACAATCCATCTTTGGTTGTATTTGGCCAAGTACTGATTCATTCTTCATTCTGAATATTCTTTCCATGCATGGGATTTTTCTTCTGAATAGGTGTAGCTACATATATTATCTATTTGAGTTTTTTTTGTGTGTGATCTGAGTTTTTATGCAAATACATTACAAAACTATGTAGTGATCATATGAGGTGGCCAGTTGGATGTGTAACTCCTCTTCTGCTCATCTCTGCTTGTTATTCATTTACACCTGGCTTCTACACAATTGGGGGGTTTTAGTCTCCAGATTTTGTAACTGTCTACCTTTCAGTACAGCTGAAATTTGTCATGTAAATTTAGAGAGAGTCTAAGTGAAGCAAAAGAATATTGGCAAATTGGCAAGGCTTTGCTGCTGCTGTGGCTTATCGGTGTGTGTCAGT
>NW_010518325.1:70459-90792 GCF_000687285.1 Phaethon lepturus | reverse complement strand
AAAGAGAAGAAAAAGAAAACCAGGCAGAGATGTCGTCGCTTTTCATTTATTTGCTGTGTCTGTCATTGTTTTGTGCTAGTACTGAAATACAACTGCAAGTGCATTTCTAGACAAATGAATCTGAACACATCCATTTAGCCAGACAAGTTTAGCTTTTTTATTTCTGTTTTTTCTTTCTTACCTCTCCTTGTTAGGCTGCATTTCTTGTGCGTTTACAATAATTTTCTGTTCTGGTTTCACAGTAAAGAAGAAAAATAGGTACTAAAATTTTTCACTTCCACTGGAGCAAAGCTCCTCATTTCTTTAGATATTAAACATCTGTGTTTTGTTTCAAAGATAAAGGGGAAGCCTGGATCACTTGAATATATAATATGAGTTCATTTGTTCTTATGGGAAATAGAGGTGATATCAAAAGGTATGTGCGTACATTTTACAGCAGATATTCATGAAACAACTGATGTGGATTTTATAGTGGTATAGCTTATCCCTTTCTGAGAATTTTTCCTGGTGTATATGGTGGTCAACTACACTGCATTACATGCACTAAAAGTAATTGTGGAAATGTCTTTTCCTAAGAAGGTGGCACTCATGTTTACATCTTCATAAACGTGAGTATACCGGTACAGCTGCACAGGAGTAATCGCTAAGTAGCATCTGTTTAAAAAGAAATCAGGCTCCTGCTTTTCAAATACCTGGACTGTATGGTAAAAACCATGGCATACTTCAACTAATTCTGGACTAAAGCAGTATTCTGTGACAACAGGGCAATACTTGTGGAGGGACACAGACTCTTCTTTGAGAATTAAGCCTCCTTCTATGTAACCTCTATACTAAAAAAGTGCAGGAATAGTATCAGATTGTGCAGAAAATACTAATATGTAGACTGAAAGACTGTAGATTGTCTTCATTCTTATATTGTCTTTGCCCAGATGGAGAGTCTGCCACAAGCAGTTGCTGATGGAGAGTTTCAGCTCTTTGGCACCAAGATGCTACAGTGCTGAGCAATTTAAGAGAGGTGCAAGATGCAGTATGCTTTGAAAGAGATTATATCTGTAATACAGTATCTGCAAACATGATTATTGATTTTTTGCTTACAGACACTGATATGGAACTTCATTGTCTGTTCTGGCCTGTAACAACCAATTTGAGTTCAGCCACAGTTTGTGTGCCATGCATATTCAAAGACTAGGCTTAAAGACACATCTTTTCAATCACTGAGAGGATTGTGTTTTCCAGTACTGCAGAGATCAGTTCAACAGTTCTGCTAGGCTAATGGACATAGATGCTTTTGAGTAATTCTACATACAGGAGGTGTGTTCAGCTTACACCTGTATGTTAGTGGTCATCAGTACGTAGCATAAGGGCACTGCCATTGCTTGTTGACCCATGAAATTAATGACCCACAATATTTAAACTGAGAATAAGAGAAAATGGGTGGAGCAGCCTTGTGTCACCTTGCTACTAGGCAGAAAAAAATAAGATACACATCTCAACACTGAGCTCTAAGTAGCCTTTGACACAGTGCTGTTAAAGGATGCATCCAGCTGCTGAATTATGGGAAGAACTGGCTGTTACCATAAGGCAAAAAATTCTTCTCCCTTCCTTAGGGAGAAGAATCCTTCTTCCCCGCCTTAGGGAAGAGGTGGAAAATTTTTCAATCTCAGGAGACTGGTTTTTTGCTACTGTGGTTAAGGAAGAGCACGATTCTGAAGTATTGAAGGAAACAAAACAGCCATACTGAGGGTGAGAAACATGGACACTGTTGCTATAACCTAAGGAGAAGGAAAGATCTGAGGAACCTGCAACAAGAACACTGGTGGGTGAGGAGCCCATGCAGAGGTGCATAGGAGGGAGGGTCCTGCTCTCCTAAGTGGTTCAGGGCACAAAGGGAGGGTCTGTGCCGCTTCAGGCATGTAACCTGCCCGGTCGACACTATGAGCCTGATGTAAGGTGTGGACTGTTGCTCCTAAATGTTTGAGAGAGACACTGATTAGTCATAGCATAGGAGGCTAGTCCTGGTCTGAATTGAAAATAGAGGACTAAAGTTGTTTTGAGTTTTATTCTGGTAGCCTTATCCAATCTTTTCAGATACCTTTTGTATTCATTTTGCCCATCATTTTTCTATTGCTTTTTTCTTTCCCTGTTTTTAGTAGATCTCTCCTCTCTCCTCTCTCCTCTCTCCTCTCCCCTCCTCTCCCCTCCCCTCCCCTCCTCTCCTCTCCTCTCCTCTCTCCCCTCTTCTCTCCCCTCTTCTCTCCCCTCTTCTCTCCCCTCTTCTCTCCCCTCTTCTCTCCCCTCTTCTCTCCCCTCTTCTCTCCCCTCTTCTCTCCCCTCTTCTCTCCCCTCTTCTCTCCCCTCTTCTCTCCCCTCTTCTCTCCCCTCTTCTCTCCCCTCTTCTCTCCCCTCTTCTCTCCCCTCTTCTCTCCCCTCTTCTCTCCCCTCTTCTCTCCCCTCTTCTCTCCCCTCTTCTCTCCCCTCTTCTCTCCTGTCTTCTCTCCCCTCTTCTCTCCCCTCTTCTCTCCCCTCTTCTCTCCCCTCTTCTCTCCCCTCTTCTCTCCCCTCTTCTCTCCCCTCTTCTCTCCCCTCTCCTCTCCTCTTCTCTCCTCTCCTCCTCTCCTCCTCTCCTCCTCTCCTCCTTTCCCCCTCTCTCCCTCCCCTCCCCTCCCTTCCCCTCTTGATATTATCTTGGAGATAAATTAATTTGTTAGTAAATATTTCTTACTGGAAAAAAATGATGAAATTGAATCACACTTTTCCACCATTTTGGAAAAAATACAAATCTATGCTATTATATTTTTATTACTTCCAGAGCTTTTAAATTGAGCATTTTGAATTAAATGCTGTGTCTGGTACTTGCACTTCACATTGGTTTCTGTTAATTACTTTTAATTACATTACTGTTAATTACATTTAAATATGAATGAGAGAATGCATTCATTCTGAAGCCACATTGATTAGAAAAGGCAGTAGCTGTTCAATATTTGTACCTGCCATTGCTTTTATAATACCTGTCAGTGGAAGTCCTGCTTATAAGGGTGATAGCCTTAGGCCCACAAGCTCCAAGTCTTTGAGTAGATATTTTGACAGTTCTGTGCCTCCTCATGCTCATCTCGGGGAGATGAAATGATGAAAGGTCAAACTGTTCCTTACTTTTTTCCCTGCCCTGAGATGAAAACAAGATCTAGTGAGAGAAGAGACTTTGTGGGAGGAGTAACTGCGGAAGCTTGTCTGTATGAATGTTCATACTTTTGCACACATTTTAATTTCCATTGATGAGATGAAAGCTTCCTCAGTGAAACTGTTTCTGACTCCTAGTTGCATTGTTATTTTTGTTACTTCAATAGAATTTTGCATACTGTTTTGTCTGAATACCTGGGCAGCTAACAAAAAAGAGAAAAAAAAAAATCTGAATTAAGTTTCATACTGTCAAACACACACAAAACCTCTTGCAATGGCATTTTTTCTTACTTTAATTATGCTAGGATTTATTAATGAAGCTTTTATAATGTCAGGATGAGTCTGAAGAAACAATAATGCTCTAAGTTAATAGGAGATCAAAAATATGCCATCGTATATTTATGAAGACTGCTCTAGGCATGATTCCACAGCCTACTTTCACATGGCTGTCAGTAGTATTACTTATAGAGTATTGTGCTACTCAGCATGAGAAAATAAAGCTGAATGAGTAGTACAGAAGCCTGCATATGCATTGACAAATAAAAGCAGAGTGGAGAATTTCACATGCTGATGTGTATGTAGACAAAATCCTCCATAAGCTGACTTTTTTTTTTTTTACATAATATGGTCCACACTGACAAACAGGAGGTGAAACAAAGGCATCGGGAGACCTGCATGGATGCAAAAGGATCTCCCAACTAGACTGAAGCATGAAAAGGAAGCATGCCAGTGGTGGAAGCAGGGACGGGTGAGCCAGGAAGGATATAGTGACACTGTCCAAGCAGGCCAGGGTGGTATGAGGAAATCCAAGGCACAATGTGGAGTTGAATCTGGTGAGGGATGGGAAGGGCAATGAGGACATTATTTTAAAAGAAATTAATCAGAGAAGAACCAACTGTTGTCCTGTTTCTCTTAAGTTATATTCAGATTATACACTCTTTTAATACACCAGCCATCCAGTAAAGGAGGCTGAGACGGAAAGTTGAAACTTGGGAACTGATGCATGAAAAAGCATGTCCAATTAATCTACAAGAAGAGGTTTGCTCTGTAAACCAAGAATATTATTTCACTAAAATTTGTAGTTTCATTGATTTTTCTCCTCCACACCAAGCTATGACACACAAAAGGAAGAACTGCTTTCATTTTTAATTAGAGAGGGGAAAAAAAAGGCAAGTCATTCTTATTTCTATAAAATTAGGTGTAAAGCATATTAAGTTATTCATTGTACAGTTGCATTTTAATGTAGTTGCACACTAGCATAAAGGAATAAGGAAGGATAAATCTACCCAGGCAAATGTTGAACAAATATTCGTTTTGTCATCACCAAATTTGCCAAAACTTCATTAACATCTGTGATCACATAATGGGTAGCATGATGCAAAGCTGGTTTCTGGAAGGTACATTCTCACTGGGACTTGCTAGCAGCAGAAAAGAATTAACTAAACAGGATGGAACAGAGGAAAAGAATGAATTACTGAGAATGAATCTGATCAGACTGAGGCACTGTAAATGTGTTTTGGAGTTGATGTGACATACAAAACTCGTGGACAGCGTGGTGCTATGGAAGGGCTGTCTCTGCTAATCACCCTCGTGTATCAGGAAAGAAAACGCATCTTTTAGCCTGAGAATGCAGTCATACTAGGGAAAATGCACCTTGCAGATAGAGTCAGGGAGATCACAGAAGGGAATGTCACTTGTTTACTGCAAGAAGTAAGTAAAAATGTATTATTTGTTTTTATCTGTGAAGAAGAACTAATACCAGACTTTTTCAGAACAGCAGGTATATGTGCAGTGCTGAACATAACAGAAAGGATCTCGGAGTCCTTGCTGTGAAAACCAGCCATGCATAAACTCCCCACTGCTTCTAAATAACCAACTAAAGAAAAAATACCAGAAAGCTGGAGTTAACTTTTTCCAAACAATGCACAGATTGAATCTTGTTTATGTAGCAAATCAGAGTCAAATAGATGAAAGAGCTTTAGTCGGTGTAGCCCAGAAAATGGAGTTCTGGAAGATAAAATCTGAGGAGAAAAGAGGATTAAAACCAGTAGTTTCTTCAAGAAAAAAATGTGGTTTGGCCGAATACATTGCAGAAGAAGCAGCCCTTTAAAAATGGCCACAAAATGGTCATAAAACTAGAATATCTCTGGAAGCCAGCCAACATGAAAAAACGTGAGAGACAAAACCCACCCAATCACCATGGCAGAGAAGGCTCATGGAGTGCAGGTGGGAGACAGTGTAAGCATACAATGAGCAGACTGAAGGAGAGAGGCTAACGCTGTGTTTACCAGGCTGATATGCATAATTTTCAGCCAAAATTCTTACAGAACAGGTGGTTGAGACTCTCCAGATGCACATCTCTACAAAGATCTGCAAATGGCTGTACAGATCCTGGGTGCAGTCCTTCAAGTTTCCTGGCTGAAAAACTGACTTTCCTAGTCTGCCGAGAGCTGAGCAAAGCCCAGAGATTGTCTGAAGTTGCTTACAACTCCTAAATCTGCAGTCAGGGCGGCGTGTTGTACTTTGCATCTGGGATCACACAGCCCAAGACAGTCGCTGTAATCTGTAGCTGGCCTCTCAAATGGTAAAGACTGTTGCAGACGGTGAAATGGAGTACTTACTTACTTAAAAATACCTTTAGTACCAAAAGTAGGAAAGGGAGGACTGAATGACAGAGCATCAGAATCAAGGGATTCCCAAATTGCTCTTCCTGTAGGAAAAAACTTGGATTTTGTCATGTATAATAGACTTAGTGCAGCTGATAAGCTTACCTGCTCTTCTTCTGTAGAGTAGGATGTAGCAGACATATATCAAACCCTCTTCTTAGAAGTTGGGTCTAAATTGGAACCTATTTTGGGGCCACAATTCAATAACTAAATGTAACTAAAATAAAACGAAGAGAAATTCATCAGAAGACTACACTGTGTTAAACAGTCTTATTCCCAGAAATGCCCACATTTCTGACATAAAACAGGATAGAGCTGGCCAATGGAAATATGTAATGGATCAGAATACTAGAAGAGCTTAACTACTTTTCTGTCTCATTCAGAGGTAGTTTGTCATATCCCTGATAAATGTTTTTGATTGCCTCTGTGAAGTGGAACATCTCAAAGAAGCAAGTGAGAGCTGGAAAGTGAAATAGAGTTAATAGTCTTAACAGCCTGCATGCTGCCTTTGAGTGTAAGAGACTGGCTCATGTCTTTATTTGTCATCTGACTCACAGCATGAATTTGGACCTGTCTCTTCTGTAGCTTAATTGAGTTTCCTAAACAGTAGGATTCAGAAGACACTTTGTTTTTTCTCATTTTGCAGATATTTAATTCAAGCTCCAAGAAGCTTTTCTAGTAAAATTGTACCAAAAGTTGGAGAAGATTTTGGGAACGGTAGTGATGGATGAAATTTTTTTTTTTTTTATTGGGTGTCAAATCAACACTTTCCATGGACGTCTTTGTTACTATTGTTGGAAAAGTCCTGTCCAGATTTAATGGCTTTTAGGGAGGGGAAGCCTGCAGGACTTCTCAGATGTACCTGTGGCATGGTTCTGGGGCCACAGGCTGGTGTGCTGTTAGTGCTGGCTAGTGTTTGTTATGCTGATATTCATGTGACGTAGCTGAAGTTTTGTAACTCTTCTTCAGTTCTCTCATTTAGTTTATGTCTGTTTTGAATAATTGGTAGACGAGTGGGTGGGTGGGTTTGGATAATGCTGCTCTGCGACCCTCACAGTACAGTGTAGACCTTGCTAGAGGCACTGTAGGGGTTGTGCACATATGTGGTATACCAGAGGTGCATTAATCTGGCTAGTGATGCTGACTGATGGCAGCATTAGCTGTAGAAGCACGGACTTCTACACAGACTGTGCACCAGACTTCCTAATATAATGGGACAGGAGTAGCAGATGTTTGTGTTAATTGAAGCATGTTGAGATATCCTTTATCTCACCTGTCTGTGGTATAGACATTGCTTTAAAATGCCTGTTGAACAGACAGTGTAATTACTGTGTGGCAGTTTATAAATACTGTAATTACTGATTCTGATGTTAATGAACTGCTATGATAGCCATGGGAATACTGGTTGTGAGTTCCTTTTCCTACTGGAATTTATTTTCCCTCCTGTTTCATTTTCAGAAGAGGAGGGCAAAGGCAAATTCTGCCACATAGGCTTCAGAGCAGTCAGACCGTGTTTGGTATGAATCACATCATAAAACGGCGTACCTAAATCTGCTTTTTCTTGTCTTGAAAGTAAATAGACTGTTACAGTTTCCTACAGCAAGTTTTAGAGAAGTGGGTGGACTTTTAATATCTGTCATCTGCTTGATTAGCAGAGACCTCTGTGATGTGCCTGAGACCGTGGAGATTGTTTAATTCTTCAGGACAGTGGAAAGCCAGGCCCTCACAGGGAGAATGTTTGGTTTCTCGTATAAGTTCTGCTGCTGTTGCTGTTATTGCTACTAGGACAATTGGACTGCAAAAATAAGCTTCTCCTTGAAGAAATAACTTGGACAGGGGCCGTGTGCGCCTGTTTTTCTCTCATGTATGCATTATGCTGTGCAACTGTTCTGCAAAGTTCTTGCAAAGAAAATCAAAAAATGCCACCCTTACAGACTCCATCTAGGATATATTCTTCCCTTCCCTTCCCATGCCTTATTGCTAGTGCCAACAGTCTATTAGTTGAATTGCATACTTGGTAATACTCAGAGAATCCTGCAAATAGTTTATAAAAATGAGCTGACTGATTGGAAATCTGATTAATAATCCTGTTGGTAGACAAAGAGAAAGCAGAGCTGAGGTTGCTTTTTCATGGTGGTGTCAACTCTGCAGGACTGTCTGGTGTAAGAATGAAAACATACTAGGTTTGGAGAACAGATGGGGATCTGAATACACACGAGCAATTGATTTATTAATCAGTAATGCTGGGGGTAGGTTGCTGCTTTTAGTAGGCATAGCTAGTTATGTCTTGACATGCTTTAGTATCTACCTAATGACTAGAAGAAATTTTCAGCACTTTTTCTTCTTTCAAGAGGCTTTTAGCATTGTTTTACAGGACTTGAGGATCAATACTTATAAGAACAGAAGCTTTTCAGCTGTCCCCATAGGTAGCTATTACCTTTCAGAAGAGAAGGCATGTAACATTGTTCATATGGGAGCATCCTCCCGATATGTCAGCGGCAAGCCTAAATGTTTACTGTCTCTTAAAAATTTTGTGTCTATTCCAAGTTATTACTTTTTCCAGGTAGAAAGTATGAGTTTTTACAAAAAAGACACATTAAATGCTAAAAGTAATGTTGTAAGGCTTCTCAGCACAGATTGATTTACATGTAAACTTAGCAGTAAAACATAGTTAGGCAATATTTATCTATTTCTAACATTCTTTGTGTAGTTCAAGACTTATTATTTCTGTTCAATATTCAACATTTCTTGTGTTAAAGAAAATTCCATTTGAGAAACCCTCTTTCTTTGGTTTAAGAATATCCAGTGTCCCCATAAACCTGAGCTGAATGTTTCACTTCTTACATTATAGTAAGATCTTTACAGTTTTTTGGCAGTGTGGAGAAGTTGAAACCATTGGTGAGGAGGAAACTTCACAGTCAAAGCACTAAGTCCAAATCTTAACAAGAATTATAAGATTAGTATAATGAGTGTAGCGCAGTGTATACTAATATCAGCAAACTTTCCATAGATTTATACGATACTGTTTGCAATATGTTTGTTCTTCTCCCTTGCTCAACTTTCCATGCAGGATGGCGGTAGGGGGGCACTCATTATTGTTTCAAGGTTGCTTATGAAATCCTTCTGCTCAGGTTCTAGACCATTTATTTTATGGAATGATGGCATACAAGTACATAACCTGCATTATCAGCTGCACCTTTTATAGCAAGGTATTTAAAATACACTGTTCAGACAGCTTGCTTTCAAGTTTAAATTCTGTAGGTTTGAATCACAAAATGTTGTGTCCCAGATACCTTTTTAAGTTCAATAAATTAGGAATTTATGGGTCGCTAAATGTTAAAGTTTAGAGACAAGTTCTCTGTTCTCCTATTTGAAAACTATAATACCCTGACAGCATGGATGGTAAAGATTAGAGGAATGGTGATGATAGCACTCAAATGTTAAACTTTTTATTCAACAGCTGGATGGCTTTCTAGGAGCTTGCCACATGCCACTGCCTTCTCTTCTTTCCACTGTTCATTAAAACAATTTGCAACGTGTGAAAGATTAACTTGAGGACATGAAAGTGTACTCATCTTTTTCTCAAACTTTAGTCTTTCATGATATACTGAACGTTTGAGCATGTAATCCTGACAGGCAAAATTCACATTTATGTCAAAAGAGACTTTACATCTGCTGCATCAAGAAGTCTGGCTACTCTGCTGCCAGAGGAACATATAAAGAACAGCCTTATGTTGGATGTCTTTTCCTTATCATTTGGCACTTCCAGATTCATAGACAGAATCCTAAATCCATTATTAGACCCTGAAGAGGTAGCACTCAAAATGCTGAGTGCTTAGTTCTTCTCTGTTACATGCAGTAGGAGTTGTGAGGCATGATGTATTTTATTTAAAGTCAATTTAAACACTTAAATACACAGTCTGCTTGCTCAGGAGTAGATTTGCTGTGGAGACTGGCAGAGAGAAAGGAAGCATTGAGGTGGCTTTATTTTATCTCTATCCCTTTTATCTGCAAATTGAGGCTGCATCCATCCCAACAGGAGTTTCCTGATTTTGAGTGGCTGAGCTTCAGTTTCCTCAGGTCTAATAATTTTCATTAACGGACCACTAAGTGTTTTCAAAAGAATTAAGTAAATAAAACTCCTCAAGGGAGATGAGAATGATAACAGTGGCAACCTGATGTATTCTCAAGTGGCCAAGCTGCTCAGGTTGACAATGCAATCTGATTTATCTGGGCATGTCAGTATTCCTACCCATCCTCTCTTGCTGCGTTTGTGGCTTAGCATTGCCTTTCTCTCCCGCTCAGTGATCTCACTTTTCTGGTCTGTAAGGAAAAAGTGAATGTTTGTGGGCCATTTTATCTGATGTAACCAACTCATTGTATGACCATGCAAATGTGATGGTACAGAGGAGGAGGCAGGAATTTGTGGCCAGGAGCAAGATCAGTTTGAAGTGAAGGGAAGCACGGAAAGGTCTCACCAGGATTGCCTGAGGGGGTCGTGGCACCACAGCGCGCTCATCCCAGGGCAGAACTGGGAATGGATAGGGAAACCCACTCTCCAAATCACCAGCTTATTACTAGACAGGAACTCATTCTCTTAAAATCAAAACAAAAAAACCCAGCTGTTATTTGCTTTGACTAATCCTTTTTGTTTGTTTGTTTCTATTTAATGTACCTGCTGTTAAAGAAAACCAAACAAAACCCCCAGGAGAATCCAGAACGTCTTAAGAACATTTACTCTTTTAAAATTAAATTTAAAAGGGGAAAAAAAAATCAGAATTTGTGAGCTGCATCTAGTAGGAATGGGTGCCTCAGCTTGGAAAGTAGTAGTATGGCAGAACTCCCCTGCCATTCAGCTGCTCTTTATATGTGTTGCTGCTAGAGATTACAGCACAGCCTGAAAAAGCCAAAGGCTTGGACAGTTTGGAGCTTGTTGGAGAATAAATAGCATTGTTCTTTCTTTACCTTTAAGATTACAAACCCCTACTATCACCTTTCTTAAACCATTATCTCCTTGAAGGCATTTTTTCCTCTGCCATTTTGTATAATGTGTGTCTCTGGATGTAGCTGCAGTGAAAAATTGTACTAAAATAGCTAGTTCTCTTTCAAACAGAGTTACTACGGTTGAAAATCTATTCTGCCTGTTTATAAATCTCTGTTTTCTCCTTGTCTTCCTTCAAGATGAAGTTAGTAAACTACCCTTGGAAGTTTCAGAATTTAATTACTTCGAGGTATCTTGCTCTCCCAAGAATGTAGAAGGGATAAGAAAATAAAAAGTAATCAGAAAGCAAAACCAACTCCAAATAAAGCTCCTAGGCACAGTGGAGGAAAAGCCTCTCAGTAAGTTGATAATGTTGGACTGTTTTGCAACGAGGTGCTGATATCAATGCAGGGCTGTAATATGAGTGTCCCAAATCTCACTGTTAAACTCGGTAGTGTTTTCTGTACCATGGATGGCACTTCTCATTATGTGAGTTGCATGCTATGGAGCTGCATGAATTCAGAGATTCTCAAAATACCACGTGCCCATTATGCTAATGGGAAATACACTGATAGTATGGGGTTTTATAAATACACAACTGAAGAACAATGTCAAAGCATATTTTTAAAAGTGTTAAAGAAAAATGATGTATGCAGATAGCACACTTATTTTCAAAATAGGTAATTTCCACCCACTCTCCTACATTTTTGGAATCTATTCCCATCTGCTCCCCATGCTGCAATGTTTAAACAGTGTCTCTCAGGCTATTCAAATTCTATTTTCATACACTAACTAAGGTAAGGTGCTGTCTTTTCCTTGAATTTACACCATGCCTCAATATTTTATGTTGAGTGGCTAGCACAGAGGCTGGATAGATGCCTAGGAAAATAGTTTTATGATTATAAAAACAGTTGTGGCTAGTCCTTGGCAAGCTCCTCTGTCATTTTTATCGGCAAAATTTGAAGCTACATGGGTCTGTCCTGTATCTAAGAAGTTGCTGGAGCTCTGGCTGCCACTAACGTCAGTTCAGCCCTACTACTTTTGTTTCAAGGACGTGCCTGGCAGACTTCTGTCTGATAATAAACGCAGTCCAGTGTGATCCTTGTGAGAAACACTGGCTTGATCACAGCAGAATGTTTCTCTCTTTAAATCTGCATCCTGGCTTTAGGTATCGTAACATCTCAAATGGAAAACAAATAGTAACTTGGCAGAGGCAAGTGTCCTGATGCCAAAAGCCACCGTCAAAAAAAATGAAACAAATAACAAATTCAAAACTGAAATGCCATGCTACATAGCTTGTGACTAAACTAAAATGGAATAACTTGCCTATATTTCAAAATTTGGGCTGCTTCTTGAGCATGTCAGCTGGAAGTCTGGAACTATTGCAGTAAAAACCAGTACTCGCGTGAGACTCAGACAGGGCACTTCAGTAATGCATCACTGTATCAGATGTGCAGAGCTATTGATGAGCAGAGGAAGAAGAATAGGCTTTTTTTACTTATGTTTATGCCTATTAATGTGGGAAAACCTCACAGAATCACAGAATCATTAAGGTTGGAAAAGACCTTTAAGATCATCAAGTCCAACCATCAACCCAACACCACCAGGCCCACTAAAACATATCCTCAAGTGCCACGTCCACACGTTGTTTGAACACTTCCAGTGATGGTGACTCCACCACCTCCCTGGGCAGCCTGTTCCAATGCCTGACCACTCTCTCAGTAAAGATATTTTTCCTAATATCCAGTCTAAACCTCCCCTGGTGCAACTTGAGGCCATTTCCTCTCGTCCTATCACTGGTTACCTGGGAGAAGAGACCAACACCCACCTCACCACAACCCCCTTTCAGGTAGTTGTAGAGAGCGATAAGATCTCCCCTCAGCCTCCTCTTCTCCAGACTAAACAACCCCAGTTCCCTCAGCAGCTTCTCATAAGTCTTGTTCTCCAGACCCCTCACCAGCTTCACTGCCCTTCTCTGGACACGCTCCAGCACCTCAACGTCCTTCTTGTAGTGAGGGGCCCAAAACTGAACACAGGATTCAAGGTGCGGCCTCACCAGTGTCAAGTACAGGGGCACAATCACTTCCCTGCTCCTGCTGGCCACACTATTTCTGGTACACGCCAGAGTGCTGTTGGCCTTCTTGGTCACCTGGGCATGCTGCCAGCTCATATTCAGCCGGCTGTCAACCAGCACCCCCAGGTCCTTTTCTACAGGACAGCTCTCCAGCCACTCCTCCCCAAGCCTGTAGCGCTGCATGGGGTTGTTGCGACTGAAGTGCAGGACCCGGCACTTGGCCTTATTAAACCTCATAAAGTTGACCTCTGCCCATTGATCCAGCCTGTCCAGATCCCTCTGCAGAGCCCTTCTACCCTCCAGCAGATCAACAAGATCAACTCAAGTCTAGTTTTTCCAACTGAGATACTTAAATTGAAAGCTGAAGCCATGTACTGTTTTCTTTGATATTTATTTGGGCAAGTAGTCATTCATCTAATTTCATATCATTTTAATTGTCTCAATTTACACTGACGTTAGTAACAATGTCACGTAATGTGATTTGGGGTAATATTGTTAAAGGAGGAAAATGAGGAAGACCTACTTATGTTATAAAACCAGTAAGCTTGTCCCAACCAGTGTTATTACCACAGGACAAAATTGTGCTTTAAATCTCTTTCAGTTTCCTTGAGAGTCTCTCTCCCTCTAAAAGAAGCTTTCTGAAAATTGTGGAGTTCAGCTTAAGCTCAAACATGATGGTCACCAGACCTTCAGGGTAGGGAGGAGACTATTGGCAGCTGGAGAGAAATAGTTGACAACGATAGGAACGTTCAGAACTAGGTGAAGACTACAACCTGATAATTTTTGAGGATAGTATGAGGATTTTGATGATGGGAGAAAAGTGAATCTTAGTGAGCTGTTGTAGCCAAAGTAATTGAATTTGGGATTATTTTACAAAATCTCAGCATATTTTAACATTTCTTAAATGAAGCATTTTGAATTTTTCTTCCGGAATTGTTTGGGTTTGTATAGGCTTTGGTTTATACTAAGAGTGAAAACAGCTTTAGAAACCCAAACAAGGAATAGTCTAAACATTTTTAATTAAGTTGAACATTCAGTTTATATTTAATTATTCAGAAGAATGAACAAGAAAATTTTCTGTATTTGCTTTGGCAGACAAACTGAAATATCCATTGTTTTTTACAGCTTTGTCTGGGGCCTTGCCCTGCTGGCCATTACAGTGTTGTGCTGGCAAGTAGAAATGGTTTGATCAGGACACAGAGAGCAGAATATAGAGGTCATTACAGACATTAGATAGTATCGATAAGCTTAGATAGATGTAAGCTTTCAGAGAAAAATTGGTATGCAGAACTGTGGCTAGATTGGCTCATAAATGTTAACTGGGTGAAAAAGCTCTGAAACTATTGAAGAGTTGAATTTATAATTCTGTTTGGACTTTCAAATGCTAACTTCTGTTTCTCTGTGAGTCTTCTTAGGCATTTATTCCCTCTACTTTCTGCGCTTGGATTTGCTAACATCCCAATTTGATGATGTTTTGATCTCCAGAGTGTACCTCAGGCCCAAACCCTTTCCTTTTTTATTTGGTGGGTGCTTTGAAAGGTGGGACGTCATTTTCTTTATTCCTTGTGAGAAATTCAAAGCTCTGACTTTGGCATCTATGTCACACAAATAAAGTCCTTGCTGCAGGCAGAATGGTGCTTCTGCCTGGCAGGTCCATAGCTAGTTCCGTGAGACAGTGAACCTATTTATAATATGGAACGAGGACAAGGCACAGCAAAGGCTTAAACAGAAACAACACAGTGATGTGATTCCTGGACTGGTGCCATGTAAGTGGAAGCAGGTGGCTAGCACTTCAGTGCAATCAATGCAGTGCCAAGGTATTCGAGCTCCACAAAGTGAATACCAAAACCCGAAGCCTCTGTTATTGATTTGAAATGGCTTCCTTTTTTAATTTAAAGTAGCGTACCTGGAATTTTACTACAGATCAGCTAAAAATATATATGTCAAGTAGAAATGGATGTTCATGGAAGTGGATGCATGAGCAAGGAGCTCCTATCTGAACTCAGAAGACATAAAAACAAAGTCTACAAAAGGGGAAAGAAGAGGCAGGTGACCCAGGAGGAGTGTAGAGTAGCTGTCTGGCCTTGCAGGGCTAGGCTTAGGAAAGCCAGGGTTGACGTTGAGTTGAATCTGGGAAGGGATATGAAGAGCAACAAAGGATTCTACAAGTACCTCAGCAGCAAAAAGGAGACTGGGGCAAATGTACGCCCACTGCTAAATGCACTAGGGGAACTGGTAATAAATGATACGGAAAAGGCCAAGGTACTCCGTGCCTACCTTTACCTCAGGTCTTGCCAGTAAGACCATCCTTCAGGAATCCCTGCCCCTGAGACCCAAGGGGAAGTCTTATCTCCTCTTTCAGTGCTGTCTTTTCTTACTGTCCTTGTGGGGCAGCATCCAAGATACCTCACCCTCAGTCTTTTTCCCCCGCCAAATTGCAAACATCATCCTAATCCAACCAGATCTAAATGTCAGCAGTGGATGTGTATTATATTTCCCTGGCTTCTCCTAGCAGGAGTGGCAAACTAAAAAAGGCCAGCGTGGATAGCAAGAATGTGTTTATTGTATGGGTGCCGGCATGGACACAGAGCGTAGCCAGGCAACAAGAAAACAGGACTTTCATTTATCAGACAGGACGGAGAACGATCTCTATATGTTCTTCTGTCTGCTTTGAATCAGAGAAAGCAATTTGAAAAAGGAAATGTGCAGAATATGCAAAATTTAGCACAAGGGAAATTTCTGTAGCAAGAACAAACCAGAGATGGGGGGTACATAGGTGGAAAGACAAATTCAGGTTCAGGTAACATGATTATGAGCTCTGACTCATAACGTGCCCAGAACAGAACAGATTGTAAGTCACTGGAAAAGTGCTTCCAGTGTAAAATAAACAACATATGCGGGAAAAGGAGGCAGTGAGTGCTGCTTGAACCTGAGCGTTATAATAAAAACAGAACACACTTTGGGTGTAGTCAAGACTTAAGACAGGATTTAGATTCTTGATTTTATTCTCTTAAAATAAAAAAAAAGTCTTGGTCCATATTTGATAAGCATTTCATATTATTTCTCTTGCTATGAAGAATAACTTCTGTGATCTTAATTCAAAATGATGTTCTACTTTCATGTTTGCTGAAATTCTTTTCAAATGGCATCAAAATATATGATTTCAATGAAAGTTCATTTCTTGTTTGAAGTAAATTGAGTTAAGGCTGATAATGGTAATGTAACTCCATTTGGAGTTATAATTAGAAGGTTGTATTGACACCTGTATGGAGTCAGATCATACCTAGTTTACTGTCTTGTCTTCAGCCCACAGAAGGTGCCTAGGAAAAGCCTAAAAATGTAGTGATACTTCCTCAAAAAACTTTCCCAGCTATTTGAAACACAGAAGCTTCCTGAGATGAAGGTAGTGTCTTGGATGGTTTTTGATCCAATCAGCTTTTCAGCTGCTACAAGGGATTGAAATTGGGGTAACCACAGGAACAGAACCACACCACTCAATGGCAGAAATCTTAATAATAATGAAACAAATACTTGTGTTTGATTTGGTTTTGTAGCACAAAATACAATCATGTAATGAGAGCAGGGCAGATCTAATAAAGAGCTCGCTCACTTGAGCAATACTTTCGTGTCAGCTTCACCCTGTGACATTTAACTCATGTCCACTTTTTGTATCTTCATTGTCCTTTGGAAAAGAGTTCTGCAGCTCATCATGTGAATGAAGAACTTCTGGTTTTTATGTGATTAAATGTTCTTTACTATTCAAAGAACAATGAATACACTTTTCATTCACGGTTAAAAATCAGTGAGTATTTCCTGTGCACCTTTGTCATGATTGTATAACTGTCTTATTATCTCTCTCCTCAGATGTCTTTTTTTCTGGGCTGAGGAATCAGTCTATTTAATCCTACCCTGTAGAGAAAACACAAAAAACTAGGGGTCTTTTGTCCCCTTTCTATGCATCTTTCCTAATTCTACTTTCAAATTTGAAATTGGGGGTTGGATCAGAAATGCACAAACTATTCAAAACAAGGGGGTAAATGGATTTATTCCATGGTACAATGATGTTTTCTAGTGTTCCATACTTCTCATAATTTATTCTTAATTCCTTTTTTTGTTATTGAAACTCAAGATCTCATTCTTGAATAATAATGTTTAATTCAGAGCCCATCACTGAATACATGAAATTAAGTAATTTCATTATTTAAGGTTCTTTTTCCTGGTGTGCAACACTGCATTTCTTAAAACTGCAAATTAATTTCAATATATATAACTAGACATTCAGATTTGTAAGGGTTTTCTAGAACTCTCAGTTCAGCTCTCTGATAACCTAAATAACTTGGTATCATTATCAGTTGTTGTCCCTTCACTGTTCATTCTTTTTTCTGCGTCACCTAAGGACATGTTCAGCATTTATGAGTTCTTCCACAGATTACTGTGGGTCTCAACTGCTGACGTCCATCTGAAAATTGACTATATACCTACCCCATGTACTTTTTAACGTCTTCTTTATCCATGGAATAGACTTCCCTCTTATGCTCTGATTACATAGTTTCTTGAAGAGGTTCTTAAAGGTCCTTTGGTAAAAGAACTTGTTCAGTGCCCGTTGGAAATCCAAACAGAATCTATCATCTGGATATCCTTCATTCATACTTTGTCCATATCCATGTCTATTTTTCTAGACAGTATTGTTATAGGAGGTTATTCCATTCCAGATGCAGGACTTGGCCTTTGTTGAATGTTATGAGGCTCCTGTCAGCTTATTTCTCCAGTCTGGTGAGGTGCCTCTGAAAAAACAGCCTTGCTCTCCCAACAATATTGATCTCCCATTTTCTCTGATTTTTCCATAATTTACAAACCTGCTGAGAGTGCACTCTTGTCCCATTGTCTAGGTTGCTAATAAAGACATTAAACAATATTGGCCCAAATATCAGTCTTCGACTGACTGATAACTGGTTACCAGATGTATTTTGTGGTGCTGAATGCAACCTTTTAAGCCTGGTGATTCAGACAGTTTTTCATTCCTGTTACTAATCGAGTCAATATCTCAATAGCTGGTCTGTAAGGATACTATGGGAGACAGTGGTAAAGATATTGGTAAAGATAAGGTAAAACAATGTGCGCTGCTTTCATCAAAGAAGGCAATTGGGTTAGTAAGGTGTGATTTGCCCTTGACAGATCTGCGCTGGCTGTTCCAAGTCACCTTCTTGTCTCCCATGTGCCTGGACATGACTTCTAAGATGACTTAGTCCATAACCTGCTTGGGGATTGAGGTGAGGCTGACAGGCATGTAGTTCTTCTATCCTGCTACCCTGAGGCCCTGTGTCTTTCAGGACAGTCTCCCATGGGATCCCATTGTTTAGGGATGCCAAGAAGATCCCTAAACAAGCAGAAATCTGCTTCTGAAGTTCATGACTATAGTTCTACTATTTGTTTTACTTACTTTTCTCAAAATTGTCAACCCTGCTCTGATCACTGCAGCCAGGGCAGACCTCACCTTTCACACACCTGCTTCGTAATAACAAGTCCAGAAGATTGTCTTCCCTGGTTGGGCTGTCACTCACCTTTATCAAGGAATTGTTACCAATGTATTTCAGAAATCTTCTGGACTGCTTATACCCACCAGTCAGGGTGGTTGAATTTGCATACCAGGGCTTGCATCTTTGTTCACTGTCTTTTTACTTATTACATGTTTTTGATAATTTGCTTGATACAGACATCAGCACTGCCAGTTTCATGGGTCTTCCTGGAACCCATTTAAGAAATAGATATTACATTTGCTATCTTCCAGTCCTCAGGTACCAAAGCAGTTGTAAGCTAAAGGTCTTACACTGATTAATAGTTCAGCACTTCCATCTCTTTTCTTTAATTAATCATTCCTTTAATATTATTGCATAAATAACCATCCTGAGAATCTGTTGCTTTTCATTTTATCTGTATTCTATAACCTCTTGCAACAGCATTGTGGTTTGAGACAGAGTTTTTGATGAGCAGCCCGACCCATTCAGGGAGAAAACTTCCTTGAACTCTTCCATGATGAACTTGGGCAGGGGGGGGAAATATGTTTTTTACAGTGTGGCTTTATCTTCTTAATCACTCCTTTGATCGTTTACTGCTTCTGTGAACTGTCAAGCTTCCTGGTTTTAATGTGTTTGAAGAAGGATTTATTAGTAGTTTTTTATGGCTTTTGCAAATTGTTCTTCAAGCTCTTTTTGGTCTACAGTGTTAGGTTTTTAGATTCAACCTGACAGAGTTTTGCTCTATTGTTTTCTTCATTTTGACACTGCTTAGTTTTCTGAAAGATGCTTTCTTCCTTTTGGTAACTACTTCTGCCCTGCTGTTAATCTATGCCAAGTTTACTTTTGCCCTTTCCTCGTGTCTTTTTTTTTTGATAGGTAGTGTTCATTTGTCCTGTGTCTCCAGCTGGGTATCCTTGAATGCTGCCAGCAAAACTTTCTCTCAGCTGCCTCAGTTAGCTCTTTTTTATCAATCTTCTTCATACTGAAGTTCTCTATTATGAAGTGAAACATGTAGAATCATAGAATTTTTGGGTTTGAAGGGACCTTTAAAAGTCACCTAGTCCAACCCCCCTGCAATGAGCAGGGACATCTTCAACTGGATCAGGTTGCTCAGAGCCCAGTCTAACCTGACCACAAATGCTTCCAGGGATGGGGCATCTACCATCTACCTCTCTGGGCAACCTGGTCCAGTGTTTCACCACCCTCAGTCGGAAAAATTTCTTCCTTAGCTTTAGTCTAAATCTGCCCTCGTTTAGTTTAAAACCATTACCCCTTGTCCTATTGCTACAGGCACTGCTAAAAAGTCTGTCCATATCTGTCTTATAAGCCCCCTTTAAGTATTGGAAGGCTGCAATAAGGTCTCCCTGCAGCCTTGTCTTCTCCAGGCTGAACAACCCCAACTCTCTCAGCATGTCCTCACGGGAGAGGCGTTCCATCCCTCTGATCATTTTGGTCACCCTCCTCTGGACCCTTTCCAACAGGTCCATGTCTTTCCTGTGCTGCAGGCTCCAGAGCTGGATGCAGGACTCCAGGTGGGATCTCAGTGTAGTGGATTTGAGTATTTAATTGCTCCTGCAGTCATGCTGAATCTAAGTACATCGTGGTTGCTGTTACAGCACTATTCCTGAATGTTACTCAGGACAAAGTCAAGAGTTGCTTCTTCACTGTTGGCCTTTATGAAAACCTTGATTTGCATCTAAAAATTTACTCTTGCTGCCAGGCTTCAGTGTAATGCATACCCAAACTTTCTGAGGCTAGCTGAAGCTTGCTATTGCTACTGCATTTTCTGACTTTCTAACCTCCCTCAGAATATGCATTTGAGGAGACTACCTGTTGCACTGGAGAGCATGTTCACTTACGTGAACATGTACCCCAATCGCTTCTCTTCCTAGCTGGCCACTGGAGAGATGTTTTCCTTT
>NW_010518325.1:57347-70405 GCF_000687285.1 Phaethon lepturus | reverse complement strand
CTTTCCCTTTCTGTCCTTGTTTTGTTTTCATAAGTAACTTTGAAGATGATCTATGACATGACCTATGGATCCCACTAAACTTGTCTCAGCTTTCTTTGTGCAATAATCATCTGATAATCATATCACCACCATACCCGACTTCTTTTTTGTTGGCTTCTCTGCTCCCATACATTAGTATAGGAAGAGAGAATCCAACACAGGATCATTTTCCTCTCCTTCTGCTCAGTCACCTGCTTCCACATCACTGGGACTTCTCTCCTGGGCACAGTACTGTCCTGCAGTGTCCCTGAAGGTCATCTCAACAGATGCCTGTATCTCTGTTTCTGATTCTTCAACAGTTCAGTGCTTTCACTGTCCCTGTGTAGGTGTTTACAGTGGACTTCTCCATCTCACTCCTGTTGAAGATTCCCCCCAACTACAGTGTGTAATTTTCTCAGAAAAGGCCAAAAGATACTTGCCCTGTCTGCTCACTGGGGCACATAATCACGTGTGGTAGTGAGATACTCTGACCTTTCAGAGATAGAGCATATTTATTCTCTGTGACTGCCAGTAGTATTAGCTAGTGCCCTCTCTTCTTCCACTCCTGCTTTCACTTGTAGTGTTTAGGTTCAGGAGTATGCATGAAACCTGTAACATGGGAATTGAAATTAAAATTGTGTTGACTTGTGCTAAGGTATGGAAGAAATTCCCTCTGCCCTCCCTGTGCAGCAGAATACAGCTGCCTCTTGTGAGCAGAAAGTAGCCAACCCATTGAAAAATTTGGCTTGTTCTGTTGTTTTAGTTTATACAAGTGTGTATTTCAGTTTGGAAATGAGTCTGAACAGATTAGCATTTGTGGAGAACCTACCTCCTAAAATAGACAAAACTTCGATAAGAGATGTTATTGTGGTGGGGACAGTGGGAGGGATTTGAAAGCATGCATTTTAAGTATATTCAGACTGTTACCAAGTCAGAATTGTTATCTGTGCTCTGCCTTGTACCATATCTGCATTATCCCCCCAGGATTCTTCAGATAGCAATCTCTCTTCATAAAAAAAAGAACAACAGCCAAGTGATTGAGATTCCTGCTTGGCTTATCACATTTGGAAAGCTAGCATTCTTTCGACAGTAAGACATGACTAGCTACATCTATTCTAGAAAAATAATATATGTTGGAAAATAACTTGAAGCTAACACAACATCAAACATGATTTTGTATGTAATTTAGATTCAGATTAAAAACATTTATTGCATAGGCATTGCTCTATCCATTTACTGAGACAAGTTTGTATTTATTGATGTTATGACTACTGTATACTGGAAGTTGCTCACATGAGCATTAGGTGGCATTTTGTGGGTTACTGGACTGCTTAGTTAAAACGTACTAATTTAGTTAGCACATTTAGCGAGTTAATTCCACTATGGAGGAGTTCATGGGTATGTTTGGAAGGAAGGAATTAAATTGATGAACAATTCCTAACTGACATTAATTCAGTGCATGAGTTTGTTGGCACTGGATTTGGGACAGTGGAGTAAGAGAAGAACATGAAAACTAGCAAAAACTAAAGCCTTATGTCTTCCTACGTTTGCTTACTGGTGTGATAGCTTTTATTTTACATTACATTTAGTTTAGATGCTTTCAAATTCTGTTAATACAGCTGCGCTTTGAGTGTTCTCCTGCTCTAGCAGGTAGTTACAACTGTAAGGGGGGCAGTCAGTGCTCTAAAATGAAGCATATACCCATCTCATTTTGGAGTACCCCTTTTTCCTTGTATAGTTTACTCATTTGCTTTAATATTGCTATTATTGATGTTACTGTTATTGTTATTAGTATTAGCAGTAGCAGTTTATTTTTTAGGGAATGAATGATGTTCTTGCCAAGGGCATTGTTTTTGGTGCAGAAGGATGTATTTTGAACAATTGAGTTTTCTTGCCTGAGGGCATCAACCACCATTATAAAGCTATTGAGATATTATTTACTCATCCCAGAAAAATAAGGAAAAAAATGCAAAACCCAACTCATGTGCATTCATAATCCTAATTCTGTTCTGAAGTTTTGCTACCCTAATGACTTTGTAAAGTCAGAAGATTTTTCCAGTCAGCCACAGCATAGAACTTCTCAAAAAAATGCGTGCTATTTTATCTTATTTTCACCTCAATCACTTTGTGATTGTTTCTGTGGAAGAAGAAAGAGGAAAAAAATAGTTTTACAAATAGAACAAGTGAAAAAGTTTCTTTTCCTATACTCTCATTCTTACAAATAACTTCTTTTGCTCATATTTTTCTCTCTAGCAGAGGAAAATTTCACTCTAAATGGTGGAGGTTTCAGAAAGATGTGAAGTACCAAGAACAGCTGGAAGCAGATTATTATACTAAAGGTCTGGTTAACCCTATTGATTAGTCATAAAAATACAGTGTGTGCAAACGGATCTTCATCATTCTCAGTGTAATCCACTCTATTGTGTAAGAATAGGAATATGCATATTTTTTTGGAAGAGTGATTAAAAAAAAAAGAAGTACGAAAGTATACATCAGAATCAATACTTTTAAGAGCTAAAGTGGCTGTGAGAAGAACTGTTTTTTTATCTTTTTTATCTTTTTTATCTTTTTCCTGAACTGGTTTCTGGCAAATGGAGAGCATCGGGAATGAAGATATTCACATTGGATTTTCGGTGATTTGAAAGGGATGACATGCAAACTATTGCGAAAAAAACTGCAGAACTGAAGCAAAAATATTGACAAACACACATATAATAATTCCATAATAAAACTATATAATTTTTATATATGCATACATAATCATAGAATCATAGAATAGTTTGGGTTGAAAGGGACCTTTAAAGATCATCTAGTCCAACCCCCCTGCAATGAGTAGGGACACCTTCAACTAGACCAGGTTGCTCGGAGCCCCATCCAACCTGACCTAGAATGTTTCCAGGGATGGGGCATCTACCACCTCCCTGGGCAACCTGGTCCAGTGTTTCACCACCCTCAGTAGGAAAAATTGCTTCCTTACATCTAGCCTAAATCTACCCTCTTAGTTTAAAACCGTTACCCCTTGTCCTGTCGCTATAGGCCCTGCTAAAAAGTCTGTCCATGTCTATCTTAGAAGCCCCCTTTGAGTACTGGAAGGATGCAATATGGTCTCCCCAGAGCCTTTTCTTCTCCAGGCTGAACAACCCCAGCTCTTTCAGCCTGTCTTCACAGGAGAGGTGTTCCATCCCTCTGATCATTTGTGTGGCCTCCTCTGGACCCTTTCCAACAGGTCCATGTCTTTCCTGTGCTGAGGGCTCCAGAGCTGGAAGCAGGACTCCAGGTGGGGTCTCCCCAGAGCGGAGTATCACCTCCTACCTGCTCTATAATAGTATATGTGTATAATATAATACTGTATCTCTGTAATATATACACCTGTGTAATAATTCCACAATTCCAATATAGTGGTACGACATTCAAGCTTCTGGGTTTTTTTGTTGCTTCTGTTTCTCAGTGGAGTATCTAGTTCTGGCTTGCATGCAACTCACATTGAAATCTATCTGCAACATCTTGCAATAGCATAGATTTTGTGGGATTAACTGGAACTGCTTTCTCACAGAGCTGCAACTTTCAAAATCATTTTGGATTTTAAAAAGTGTCTCTGTCTAGGAATGTAGTTTGGAGTAGGGAAAAGTGTGAGGAGGAAGGAAAATCAGAGAAAAGCTGTTATGGGCTGACTGCAGCCCCCCGTTCCTCATCTCCCTTCACTGCTGGTGGGGAGGAGGTAGAGAAGTCCAGAAGGAAGGGACAACATTGATCTGTGGAAGGGGGAGGAGAGGGGAGTGTTTTAGATTTGTCTTTGTTTCTCACTATCCTACTCTATCTTTAATTGGCAACAACATCAATTTATGAGAAAGCAGCTGGGTGGGCATCTGGCAGCCAGCCGAGCAGCCTACAATCCTACCATGGTTTTTAATACATACATATTGGGTTTTATACATACACTCTTCTTTCTGTCCTGCCTTCCCTCTGCTTTCTCCATTAACTCACAGACTAGAATTAATATTAAAAGTATCTGAATTCAAAGCACCATGATTAACACAGAATACTGATAGCCTGGATGTACGTTGCCAGAAATTATCTAATGCTACTTCTAAGAGCGTGGCTAAGGAAGAATGCATTGTTTTAATCCATTCAAAAAGTTATGTGGGCATTGTCTTTGAAAAGATCTGGCAGTGAGACAGGACTTGTCTGAGGTTACTTATGTGAAGTTCCTCTTCTGCTTAAGAGATTGGTTATGTAGATTTCAGTTAAACATGCAGGTTAAAAGGATATCTCTACTCTGGTTTTAAAAATGAGGATTACTCAGTTTCCTTTGCCACACAGAGCAAGCAAGATGCATTGAGGTGCCTGCTACTCTTTTGTAGGACAGTTTGTGTATTGTAAAGCTGAAGTGTGGGTATTTATCTCTTTCATAGAATCATTAAGGTTGGAAAAGACCTTTAAGATCAGCAAGCCTAACCGTCCACCCAACACCACCATGCCCAGAAAAACATGTCCCGAAGTGCCACATCTACATGTTTTTTGAACACTTCCAGTGAAGGTGGCTTCACCACTTCCCTGGGCAGCCTATTCCAATGTTTGACCACTCTCTCAGTAAAGAAATTTTTCCTCATATCCAATCTAAACCTCCCCTGGCGCAACTTGAGGCCATTTCCTCTCGTCCTATCGCTAGTTACTTGGGAGAAGAGACCAACACCCACCTCACCACAACCCCCTTTCAGGTAGTTGTAGAGAGCGATGAGGTCTCCCCTCAGCCTCCTCTTCTCCAGACTGAACAACCCAGCTCCTTCAGCTGCTCCTCAGAAGACTCATGCTCTAGACCCTTCACCAGCTTCGTTACCCTTCTCTGGACACGCTCCAGCACCTCAGCACCCTTCTTGTAGTGAGGGGCCCAAAACTGAACACAGGATTCGAGGTGCAGCCTCACCAGTGCCGAGTACAGGGGCACGATCACTTCCCTACTCCTGCTGGCCACACTATTGCTGATACAGGCCAGGATGCTGTTGGCCTTCTTGGCCACCTGGGCACACTGCCGGCTCATGTTCAGCCGGCTGTCAACCAGCACCCCCAGGTCCTTTTCTACAGGACAACTCTCCAGCCACTCTTTCTTTAGCATAAACTCAGATCCTAGTCCTGCAGGTAACTTTAGGTAAAGCCTTATTCTCTCCTTGAAGATCCTAGGCAGTGTAAGAGTCTGTGTTCTGAGAAACAGTTGAAAATTCAGGTCTGAGTAGTACTTCAAGAAAAGGTATTATAGGAAAGTTTTGTTTGGTTCTGTGTGAGATTAGGCCTCAAATATTTTCCCTGAGGAGGCAATAGCTTTGCTTGCATTGCAGATTCATTTTAAATATGTGAATTCCCTCTTCTTTAAATCTTTATGTTCTTTGAGTCTTTTTATTTCCTAACTCTTTGATTTATAGCCATTCTCTTCTCAGAGTGAAAGAAACATGTCTATAGCTGCAAGCTTTAGTATGAGTCTTGGGGTCTCTGTGAGTTTTTATGTCATCCTTGAATTTGAGTGAAATAACTGAGTAACTCAGTAGGCATTGATGAATTTCAGCAGGCATTTTCCATTGGAAAAAACCTCCCCTGCAAGGAGAGGTTACAGAATCTGCAAGGAGGCAGACAGACTATTCATAATGTTGCTATTAAAATCTCACAATATCTTTCAAAAGCACAAGTCGTCTTATTTCTTGAACTTTATGAATTTTGATTTGGCTGCTATTAATACCTAGAGCTTCTTAAGTCTGCATCACACTGAATATTGCAGAGAAATGCCAAGCAACTGTTTGTGCTATTGAATTGTTTTAAAACAACACAAATTCCTCCCTGCATTTTAAGGCAGATACAAATGCAGAGGTAAAGATTATCCTTTGTTTTTTTCCCTCAAGAATACTGAGAAATCTTTATTTTGAAATACATTACACTTAAAGTATAAAATGCAGTTTGAGGTTTTCGAGCTTTCTGACTTCACGGCTTTGTAGAGGTACATTCAGAATAGCCTGATCTGAGTTTCAAACCAATTTCATTATTCACGGGAAAGTAAGAGCTATAAATTAATAGACTTTGGTCTAATTCTGAAGTTCTTCAGTGCTTCAGGCATATGCTAAGGGGATTTACTATTATAAGCTACTGTGCTGAATCAGTCCCTTTTCTATAGTGGATATTGAGAATGCTTATGATTTCTAGCCTTTCTTCTGTTCTTAGACAAAACTCTGTTTGGTTTTGGAGTGTTTTGCTATAGTAAAAGCTCTGAGATTTGGAACACTGACTTCAAAGGACTCACTTGAGCAGCAAAAGCACAGGAGACTTTTTAAGAAATAATTCCTAGTAATAAAAAAGTTTTTGTTACTTTCTGTTTATAGTGCTAAACTAGAATCCAATATAAACCAGTGTTAAAAAGCTAAAAGCTATAACATACTCATCAGGGGACAAATTATTAATAAGGTATAATCTGAAGGGGGAAAACTAATGGCATCTGCAAAAAGAAATAAGAATGCCCTGGCTGCATAGAAGTGCCTTACTAACAGTTGCACTGGGCATCCTGTTGAATGAGCTTTATTTATCATGTATTTATAGCTACTTGCACTGAGCTTTCAGCTTCTGGGAGAAAAATACCAAGGTACAATACTGTTCTTCCAGTGTAGTGATCAAAGAAAACCAAGAAAAATGGAAAAAAAGGCTACAGGAGGAAGAGGAGAACATCTCACAGCTGGTCAGAACTAAATTTCTTTGATTAGGCTCCCTGTGTGAGATTGTTACTAAAATTGGTGCATGGCACTGAAATTTAGCAGATACTTTCTCTGCACTTAAGTGCTCCTTTACATTGACTTTCTTGATATAAACTGAGATTTGAGCTTTCTGTCATTAGTTTTAAGGGCCTATCACCCATCCAGTTTATTTCATGGCTATGGGTGTTGCTCTTCAAGTTTCTGTCTCATCTACAATACCAATGTTTCTGCCTGCCTTGGTGAGTTCTCCCATGGCTACCTTCTTCCCATATAGCTTCTAGAAAAGTACCAGCAAAGATAGATATGTTATTTAGAAGGGCAGACGTGGGTCTTTGGGGAAGTGTGGTGTTTTTTTACAAATATTTGGGATTTTTCCACTTGAAAAACTGCAAGAAAGAATGCAGTTAGAAACTTTTTCCAAATTACTGTCACTGTAGAATAATCTATCAAGAAAACTCTTCACAGAGCATCTGATGCATTTAGCTAAGCATCAGTGTTTTATGAACTATTTTTTCTTTCTTCGTTCATGATCCTCTAATGCTAATGGATCATGCAGTAATAACAAATACAGAATTCCCAGTCTGTGCGCCAGCCATCGCATCGCACAGATTGTGACTGTTTTTCCCCTCATCTGTTTTGATTTTAGAATAAAATCTCTTTTGCAAAGTCGATCAGAGGCTCACCTGTCACAATATGGGTTTGGGTGCACAGCAAGTAATCACTTAGCAGCAAGGGCATATACTGAATGACTATCACTTATTAAGTTTCGTTGCATAAATACGTTTTAGCAGTCTAATTAATGATTGACTGTGTTACACAGTCAACATATTGTTCTAAGTGGTTATTCAGTTTGTCAGATAATAGGTTACATTAGATTACATAGGTCTATCAGTAGTGTTTTCTGCAAATGTACTCAGGACCATTTATATCAGATTTCTCAGGTTTAAAACAACTGTTAATAAGTTTTTAAATCTCTGAAAATTTAGTCTCAGCCTGAAACACAAATTATCAATTTAATATTTTAAACACTCTTAGAAAGTAATGATTTTTTTTTTGTCTCCCTCCCATTAAGAATCCAGTTGACTGGTAGTGGAGATCATCCACTGAGGAAACTGAAAGCATACTCAGTACTTACCATTCTTACCAGAGGATTTTTCACGGACTGAGGTTTGTGGTGGTAGGGAATAAACTAGGTAAAATAAAATTCCCCGGCTCTAGAGTGTTTTACCTGCAACATATCCTCTAGCTGCAAGTATGCAAGGGACACAAAACTTATCCCCCTTTATCACATCTCGTTTGTTATTGTTTTCTTTGGACCACATTGGCTGGAATCCTTCGGATGAGTCTAAAAGTTGATTAGAGCTTCCTACAACTGTCCGATGCATGCTGAAATAGGAGGTCAGCAGGGAGAGAAATATGAGGGGAAAAGTTGGAGATGAATTGTTAAGATATGATGATGATGATGATGATGATGATGATGATTGTTTCAGTGACTGTCTGCTTTTCCAAGACTCCTTGTCGATGTGCAGTGAGGTAAACACCTTTATATATAACAGGGATATTTCTTTCTCTCTAAGCAGCTGTTCTATTGTCTCTGCAAAAATGGCCAATTATGACTTATTTGGATCTGAATGTTTGTCTTTTAGAAACTGGATAGAAATGACCCACTCATTTCACATAGCTAATACTAGGTTACCAGATGCCACTGACCTCCACTAATTAGTAACTTGAATGATGTTTAACACATAACCTGGAGGTGAAAAGCACCATTCGTCATTGATATTACTCCAGACCATTCGAGTCAAAAAAAAGAGGAGAATGAATTTACATTCAGGCTTTTTCATAGCCTCACTGTTATCTCAATTCTTCACAATGAAATTGTGATTTAAAGTTGCATTATGGCCTCCTTGTTCACTCTGGTCCTTCCATTGCAATTGGAGTACATGATGTTCTCTTGAATTCGTATTCTGAGCAGATACGTTCGTTAGTCCTGATGATCCTCTTTGTCTTTCTCACCCTTGATTTCTGTATAATTTAACAGTGCAGCTACACTCCAGTGATTTTCCTAGTAGCTATAGGTTCAACGTTTCCTGTTTTAATAAGCATCTTTTGCTCTTTGTGTTTAATGAGGATTTTTCTCAGTCTGCTGTTCTTCTTTCCTTTTCTTCACAGCTCACAATATTATCTATGTGTTGATGACACTCATATATGTCTTCTCCATATTCTTGCTGGTTTGTGTCTCAGATAAATACAATTATTTTAAAGTAAACATAACCAAAATAGAAATTACTTTGTTTCTTCTTTCCCTGAGTGAACTCTGAGTTGTGCTGCCGTCAATCCTGTTGCCGGTGTTTTCCTTAATGTGTTCTATTTTGCCCCATCCACTTTTAAAATGTCTTCTATATCTATGTGTTATTCTTAAATGGCAGGAAGAAAAATAAATCTTGATTTTCCAAAATCACCTTTCTGGTCAATTCATTTAATTAGAATGATGTAGAACATATCATGTTTGTGTCTCTCTGCTGTTGAACTATTTATTTCCTCACTGGCTTTTCACTGGACAAGTTGTACAAATTGGTGGTTCTTACATTTCTACTGTTTTTAGTATTCTGCTTTCTTTCTGCTTTAATTTGTCTAAAAATTTCTTACCTTGATTTGGTCATATATTAAATGGACATATATATGTTAAAGTTCCTTCAATATTTTTTGTCTCTTTGCTGTCTTGTAAGATGCCATTTTCAGGCTAACTTCAAAATATTTTTATTGTAAATAACATTTATTTTAAATTATAATATTTTCTCAAGAGCTATAGATGTGTATTATTATCAACAGAATCAAGCTTGCCATCACTAAAGCCTAATAGCAAAACTATTTGAATAAATAGACTAATGAAAATTATGACAAAATTGTTATTCTGTTCCTAATGAGATATTATGTACAATATTATATACATACATACAGAAGTATAAAGATTTCTTTTTAGTAATCCGAGTTATTCAATATGACTTAAAAGGTGTTACAAATTTCATCATCCGTCATATCTCTCAGGTTCATCTGTTTTTGTGAGCTCATACCTGAAAGCTATAATACAGCTGTCTCTGACATCCCGGGGGCAAGACAGAGTATGTTGACAGTGCCTCTTGGAAGTTATTTCAGGAAGGTTTTTGATTTGCACAGTCTTCTGAAGTGTCGTGTCTTCCTTGACTGTCTGTAGCTGAAAGGTAAGGAGGGCTGATTGCCGGGCTACGTCTTTAATCCTGCATCCCACGCCAGCATGACTCTTTTGAGCAGCAAGTTAGCATGGGGCAAGTTGGCACACCTTCCAGTGCTGCCTCCTCCTTTCCCTTTTCCGTGTTTCTTAGCAGCAATGAGCACGTGTACTGGGACATAAACTTCTCCTTGCCTGTGCTCAAGGTCCAAACCAACATTTTGTGGCACCCCGGTGCCAGGGAACTTTTTTCCACTTTTTCCACTGTTATTTAACCTAGGGGATTGAGGAGTATGAAATTACATTGAAATACCTTTTCTTTTCTTGAAATAAAGAGAATCCTGACATTTCTTATCAGCACCTAAATGTTTACAACACTATTTGTAAAAAAATAAAATAAAATGTTGCTTTCAAAGGTCTTGGAGCCTACTAAAATCAATCTTAATTGCCAAAAAGCCGAAAACGCTTTAAAACTCAGTGTGCTAACACAGATGTTAAATCTTAAAGGATTCACATATAATTTATTCAATACATTAAATTTACTATATGTAGTATAATTTCAGAATGTACATTAAAAATATGTTATGAAGTCTCATTCCTACCTGCTGAATGGCTGCCAAGTTTGGTAACGCAAGAACATTTTGTTATTTTACCCCTTCAGCACAATCCTGTCCATAAAAACTGTAAAAGCCTCAAAATGCCAGATTGGAACATTCAAAACTTTGAAAGTCACAGTGCAACAGCTTTGAGTTTTTCAATAACTCTCTGGGACCAGGATTAAAAACCCTAGTTCCGAACATACTCCAGTTTTGAGTTGCTAACTTCCAAGTTGGGAACTGCATTCTCGTCTATAAACCTGTCTCTGTTAAATATAAACCAAATGGATGTTTTGCGACATTTAGAAGTCTTTGCAGAAGACAAAGAGAGGAATGCACAGGTGGATGGGTAGGTGGCATTTGTGAAAGTTCAGTCTTGGGCAGAGTCTTGTGTCACTGAAGTCAGTGGATTAGCCCAGCATTGAGGGTTTCTGAAAGACTTAGTAACTCTAAATTCTTCTCTAATAGGCTTAAATTTCTCTTTTATTTTCATCGTATTAATTCTGACAATCTTCAACATTTATTTATTTGCATAGTCAATAGAATCAGCTAATTAAAACTTTGGCTACTTCATGAATTGGCAGGGTATGTACTTCTCACTTTTTTATATACTTCAGGCCAGTATATTTGAAATAAAATTGACATCAGCTCCTCAAAACCATACAAAGCTTCATATATTACTTGGTTTAAGTATGAAATTACATATCTGTCAGGCGATCTCAGTTCTTATTGAATTCCAAACCTTGGAAAATTCGAGCATGATTTGATGTTTATTTTCATATATTTCACACTGCTTACTTTATAAGAAACTGTAATTTTCCAACTGTGGATGAACAGTAAAAGCTGGTTCTGAACAAATGAAAACAGACATACTGTTATTCCCAGGAGAATGGGCTGTTATATGTGGTATTTGGTGGCAAGATACTGCAGTGACTGTAGCCAATTAGCAAAGTTGTCCATACGGTGTTGGACTTCTTGTATGAGCTGCTGGCGTATCACTTCATATGAAAGCCTAACCAGAATGCCTTTAGTCCCCAGAAACCAGCTTTTTCTTTTTGGTGAGCCAAAAGGGAAAGCTGTGTTAAAGGAAAGTCACTTTTTAATATTTTACTCTAGTTTTTCAACAGAGGATAATCACTTTCTGAAGTTGCCTGTCAGGAGCCTATTGGCAAAATAGACAACTCCAGTAGTAATAGCTGCAATGACAAGGGGTCATGACTCTGTGGAAAGCAAGGAAAATGGTTCCTCTGAAGTGCAGAGAGGCATAAATCTTTCTTAAGTGCCTTTACATATTTGCTGGAAGCAAGGATGTCATTATAACCAAAGCATGCCTTAAAATTTCTGGTAACCATCAAAACCACCACTAACTCTGAGGCTGCTAATTTGCTGCTAATGTCTTGCTGGTATACTTCTCTGTGGCTACGTTCTTTCTTTGCATTTACGATCCTGATGCTTTCTTTATGGCCTCTTTAAACTCAACTTTTGGACTCCAGCATACACGTTCATTGAGAGCTAATTAGGCGGGCTGCAAGACACCCTCACCAAACAAGTCACAACTTTTTGAAGCCATTCCATTGCTGGACTGACGTGAACAGTAAAGTGATATTACTCATGTTTGTTGACATATATTATTACCATTATTGCCATTATAATCCAGCTCCCCGGAGTATTGTTTAAATACATGATGTAAGAGAAGCAAGCAGATAATGAAAAAGAAAAAAAGAAATAGCTTGTAGTTGTTAATTTTTGGCATTATGTAATTAAACCATCTTCTTTAATGTTATTTTTGCCAGTGTCTAATTAGCAGAGCCATCTGCCTAAGAAGTGCTGGACCATCTGTTTGGAATACTGTTCTGTTCATTTTTTGATTCTCAACTAATTAACTCCTTTCTCTATGAAATATAATAGTACGTTCTGTTTCTACACTTCAGAGAAGTTCATATATAAAAATACATATGAATGTGTACCTGTCTACATGTATATGTTAGGAGTATCTGTGTAGCTATAGGAACATAGTTCTTCCAGGAGATTTAGTTGTACTCAGTTACATGCGCAGCTTCCACTGTAGGTGAAAGCCACATGTGTTTTGTTGACCTATGACTACAATTAATACATATCTCACTTAACACATTCTATCGATCAGTCCTTTCTTGACTGTTTTCGAATTTCAAATTTCCTGCCTGCATTTACTGACTAAAGTTGTAACTGTAGAAAGGGGCTATATTAAAATTAGTAACTTAGGGTTTTCATTTTTTTTTCCCTTTTGTATTTTGTAGTTTAGGTTTGAAGGGACCTCCAGGTGTCTTGCCTGGGGACTGACTTTGTTGCTGCATGTTGGGCATGAATTGTTATATTCTTAAATGGGAGTTATATTCTTAAATGGGAGGGACACATGAACATTATTCACTGCTTCTACACTTCCCATGATTCTCTTTTAGCATTCTTCTCAGATACTTGAATAAATCAGTTTAAATTGGAGATTTTCTTTTGGTTTCCATTGGATCTAAT
>NW_010518325.1:40045-57316 GCF_000687285.1 Phaethon lepturus | reverse complement strand
CTGCTGAAGATACAATAGCTTAACTTTTCAGCAAGACTCCTATCATTCATCCAAACAGAGAAGTTACTGAAATATATTTGTTGTTCCAAAGAATATGGTTCATTTTAATACTTTAATTTTTAACTTGACATAGATGGGTGTTGGATGTATATTTTTCTTCATTTTGAAGATAATTTTTTCATTATATAGCTTGAGCTGGAATTTGTTTCTTCTCTGTCTGGAATTTCTCTCCTTCCACTATCCCTTGAAAATGCCAGGGGAGATTTCATCTGAAGTTTTTGAAGCACTTTGCAAACATCAATGATGTAATGTTTAAAACACTGATATAGTTATTTATGATTGAGCTTTTACAAAAAGATGCCTGCAATCAGTTTGAAACTTGAGTTCAATCTTAGAGTTAAGCGTGCACCAAAGCCATGTTTCTATTCAGTCAGATTTTATGTCAAATCTGTATGGAGCTTTTTGGTTTGTGTATATTTTTTTAACTGAAGAAAACACTACGTGTTCAAAAGTGAACTGTGACTTCCTTATTGGAGTGCTCTGGGTCAAGTTTAAGTTGTGCCTGTCAAGTTCAGTCTTCAGAGTTGGCAACAATGGACTTTCACAGGGCTAAAAATCTGACTGCATGCATTTTGCACTGCTCTACTGGTGACTGTTACATACTTAGAAGTTTATTTATGCGTACTAGGGTGTAGTTACACTGAAGACTGGGAAATTAGAAACAAACTAAGCCAATGCATTAAATTTATAGAGGTGCTTGAAAGACCATGTTGATAGCAGGATTTGTAAAAGCCATACCACTGTGAATAGTGTCAGTTTGCTATCAGAAACAGACTGATGTGCTACCTTAAACCATACTCCTTAACCTATGCAGCTACATTCTTTGTGGAGATGTGTAGCAGTAGCTGATACTCTACCCATCCTTATTTTCTCTAGCGCTACCGTTCAAATCCCTGTTTCCTCTTTCCCCAGAGTGAACAAACTTGAGTGTCCATAATTTGGTTCAATGAATTTTGTTGCCAGCTTAAGTAGAATTATAATATTAATTAAAAACAGTACACAGAATGCTGAAGGTCGTATTTTGCCATGTGAAAATTGGAGCTTCTTATTAAGAAATGTAGGAAAGAAAAGATCCTAACAGGATAAACTTTAGCTGTGTAAGCCTTCATAATGAATCAAATATCCAACATAGTATGCATTTCATATTTGCACTGTTCACCTGAACTTCATGGAAATAACAGCAAATGGTATCAAGCAGGAGAGTGTGTCAGTTTAATGCAAGCAGTGGATAACGGTAATATCTTTAAGTAAACCTGGTCTTGCACTTGCTTTCTAAAGTAACACAATCCATATGTGTCTGGTCTTTCAGAATTAAAACTTCAAAGTCTTAATCTTCTACTGAAAAAACCTCACATTGCTAGTATTCTGTTTGGACACTTTGTTTTGTGCTGAAGATTCAGGACACATTTTTCTCCTCCAATTTGCACATGGAAATTACATTTAACTTGAGGAGATTTCCACCTGTCTTCCCCCTGTATATTACCAGTAGGCTGTGCTGAATATCTGAATTTCCATTTTGTAGGAAACTCCCCCAAATTTCCTGAAGATTAGAAGAAAAAAGTAGCTGTATATAGAAATGTTTGTCTATATCTGCTTTTTTCATTTAATCAGCAATAGGACATATGTATGCATTACTGAACTTTGCGGGAGCCTTAGGGACTAAAGTAGAACAGTTTGAACTACTCAGCTCTCTTCAAATGCCTTTGCAATATACTTCATTTGCAGCCTGCTCTGTTACTGTCTCCTCCAGCAGTGGAACCCAGACCTATAGGACTACAAGTACATTTGATTTCAAACATGGCACTTAGCTTTGTCACCAGTGTGTCTACACTAATTTCTTGTCCAGACAATGTTTCCCCTTTGGCATATGTTGTCATGAAGAGGGTTTTCCCAGAGAATTTGCCATTTGGTTAGCTTGCAAGCATATGTATTTATATATAGTTAATAGTAATTTATTCTATTTGGATTTTTGTATGTGCTCTTAACTATGGTATCCAGAAATCCTACATAATGTTTTAATATTTAATATCTTTATCTAAATCTACAAATTTTGTGGATGTCAAAAAAAGAGAAGAAAGTTTATTTTCAGTTATGCTAATAATGGTATTAGTGGTTTTGTGATGTCGTGGTAAAATTATTCATATTTAAGATTTGAGAGGTCTAGCTAAGACGTTTATCCTAACTAATAGAACATTTGACTAAAAGCTAACAGTCTGTGATTGTTTCCAACTCACCACTTGTGAGCTAAGGTAATACTGGATGTGCCACTCCTACAGGCTCCACCAAGAGCCATATCTCTATATTGTCACACAAACCTTCCTTTTAAGCACCCATATTCCACTGAATCTTTCTACTCTGACCTCCTACTGATAATTCTTGCGTTTCTCCAGGCATTTGAAATTTTTTGTATTGTTTAAAGATAATATATTCAGTACCAGGTACTTGTACCTGGTGCTATATAACATAAAGGTTCAGGGTGTCCTACTGGATTGATTAGGAACTTAACATTGGTCATCCAAGAGCAATCTTTTGTACTGTGACCTCTGTTATGGACGTAAATTGCTTTTTGCGTTACAGAATCAAAAAAGTTAAGTCATTGCTGTTTTTTGTCTAACACATTGCTGCTTTTTTATCTGTCTCAGTATGAGATTTCTTCCATGCTGCTAGATACAGTTTGTTATAAATGCTAGGGTCATTCACAAGTGGATTCTTCCAGAAGTTTTCAAGATATTCCCCAGTATGCTGTAGCTGTTCATCTGCAAAAGCAAACACTGTAAATGAGAAGGTGTGGGGTGGAGAAAGAGAAGTAATGGCATTAGTTTCTGTAAGTCTTTTTTTTCTCCTGAAATGGAAAAACTTATTCTTGAGCTTGTTGAAACACAAATCAAAGATCACTGCATCGTATACTCTGAAAGCATTTTCCCCTTTAGTTTCAAGAGGCTTTCACTCTATTATTTTTATTAATTATAAAGCCTACTTGCTATTAGTATAGTCTTCATTAACAGACAGGTACAAAAAATTACCTATATTAAATCTTAATGAATGGTCTTTCATTATTCCCTGGTAAATAAAAATGAAAAAACTGTGGCTTCAATAATTAAGCAGTAGTGGTTAGTTTAGAAATCTCAGTTCTTCCTGATAAAACGTATGGTGCTTTGTGGCATTTTTATCTAACGAACACACGGGTGTGCACCGTCGAGGTGAAAGAGTGCAGAGTGATTTAAAATGCACTCTGACTACACAGCATATACAGGCATTCAAATATGTACATGTATTGGGACGTAAACACCAAGCATACGACCTGCGCCACTGAACAATAGAGTTCGTAAGTCATAGCTGTTAAATATGGAAGTAATTGGAGTTAACTCATGCAGTGAAACTGTAGTAATGCAGACTAGGTGCTACAGTCCTGGCATAAATCTGTTGAAGCAGAGAGACAGCTCAATGATGAGGATGAATTGCTTCTGCTTTGCGGCGCTCCATTTCACTGTTGTCTTGCATGTTTTTACCCATTGCTCCTTTCTCTGAATGGATGTTTTAGTCCTTCTGATTAGTGCTGCAGTCGTACCTTGAGAAACTAAAATCTCCATTTGATGCTTGAGGTAAATAGTGTAACAACAGCAACAGGGTGCATTTTCCTGTGGGGCAAGGTCTCTCAGCAGAGCTGACCTCAGATGCTGTGTTGATGCCGCCCAATTCTGCTTGGGAGAGAGGGTCAGCCCTTCTCTGTGTTCCTAACTGCTTACCTTAGCAAGACTCATACAAAAGTGTCTAAATAGCATCAAGTGTGATGGTGGTTATTTCTCCTGTAGTGGTAGGTACATGGCGATGGCCAGCTTCATTTTGGGTTAAGACACTGAAAAACCATCAGCAGCAAAACTACATTTCTAAGGAGAAAAAGCTTGTAAGGCGATTATGGATAGGATCACCCACAGCTAATCATCAGTCTGGCTTCTGAAGCACATATCTCAAGCATGGGCTTAGATAGCTCTGGGGTTTATATTTCTGTACATCTCTAACTGATTCCTGTTGGTTGCAGGCAGTGGAATGGCAATGTGATGAAGCTACTAAAAGAGCCTGTTACAGTAAAGGCAAATCAAAGGTAAGCATGAGACAGCTGTTCTGCTTTAATAAAATTTATATGTTAATAGCAGGTGTTATTTAGTGTATAAATCTCTACCTTATGCATTTTTACTGCCTCCCTTTCTGAAGAGGGTTGTAGGAAAGGAGTCTGACACTGATGTATAGGCAAAGGAATAAAAAACAATATAGGGAGTGTGGTGTGAGAGGTACAGTCACGTGATTCTTTTCTGAAATGATCAAGAACTTTAGTTTCCAACAGTTTACTGTTTTGACTCTACAACATGACATATGTAATAGGCTGTATTCTCACTTCATTTTCAGTGCTGTAAATCACAAATAAGTGTGTAATTACTTTGTAAAATTCTCAATTTATTTCCCTGTGTATTAGATGTAATTTTAGGAACATTTATATTTCATATCTGCTGGCACTATGAAGAAAATCATATGAAACTCACTAACTTTTTAGACATGGGACTTGATATGTTTTTAGCATTCAGAACCAATTCCTTATCTGGCCACCTCCAATTTCTTTTATTCTGTACAGGTAAGTGCAGTGCTAAGATGGAACCTCTATGGATGCTGAATCCTTTAGTGACTGTCCTAAGCTGAAGCTAGTTATCAAATTAATTATAAAAGCAGTTAGAAATGCATGCAGTCTATATCTTCAATTATGATATTGTTTAATGATTAAAGTTAATTGAATTAAAACATAAAGGGAAAACACATTAAGAGCGATAACTACAGAAGCACACACTTGCTTTCAGAACCCACGTTCAGTACAGCATGTCAACATTTGTTGTTGGTGTGCAAAACTCAAAAAAACCCCAAGCTTCAGAAATGTATTCCAAATGGTTCTACCACCTAGCAGCGGAAGAGTCTCTTCTGCACAGTCATCTAATCACTGACTTTTTAAGTTCTCCCATTAAACAGTTCATTTCCAGCTTTCTTTTTATTAAGTGCTGGAAAATAATGTTGCAGCGTACTCTTTGCCTATCCATTTCTGTTTGGGATTAAAGAGGAAGAATGGCCTCACTTCAGAAGCAGGGCCATGTTATACTGTGAGGAGAGATAAAGACAGAATTGAAAAAAAAAGCAAGTGTAGTGAACGTGCAGTGTAAAGCTTCCTGCGTGGAAGATGATTATCTTTATGGAGGAACATCTTTCACTGTAGAAATGAGTTTACAGTACTGGGAAAAAGCATTAAGTATGGTGTTGCCTTCTTTGTCCTTCTCCTTTCCCTTTCTTTCCATCCCAGTGTGGGAAACATGTATTTAAGAGTTACTGGTCACTAGCTATTAAGGTGCAGGATTTGCTAGGTATATAGAAGGTATTAATAACTAGAGAAAAGAAATGGGTTAGATTTTACTTAAAGATTTCTTATCAGAGTAGAAAAACTCTGGTGACTCATGTCATGTGTGAAGGCTTTAATGGCAGAAATAGCATCTAGCAAGCATTCTGATCTACGGTCTAACTTGTCAGTTTGTAGAGAGAAAGAAAGGACTTCTAGGATCTCATATTTTAAGAAAATGTTTTATTTTGTAAGTTGTGATTTCTCCCTGGAAGATTTATGCTTCTGCATGTAATATAACCCTTGAGCCTTGATCCTTAGTTTTCAGTTGACAATACTCTGAAGTAAGAGAGCATGCCCAAGTAACAATTGAATATGACAGGTTGCATTGATCAAGGTGCATATACAGTAGAAACTGTCATGGTAGGAATGCAATGTGTAGCTAAGAGTTTGTGCCTCTGTTTTACAGAGATTTTCCAAGTTTAAAACTGTGAGAATAACATTCAGCTTGTCTGGAAGTCACAGTGCAGTGACTGTGATTTAACATGATGGATGAAAGTAACGGTAAATTTGAGACTACTTTTGAATATTATGTTTACAATACTCTTTGTGGTGTAAAATCCACATTCAATTCAACAACGCAGAAGCGTATGTTGCTCTTAAATAATTTTTCTAGGAGAAATATTCAGCACTGGTGAAATGCATTTAAGAGTGGACTTTAGTGTAGTAAATACATGCAGATTTTACTTCCTGCTCATTGCACCCTTTTGAAGAAACTGGTGACTGGAAGTTAGTGCTGTCACTGTGAAGTAATATATATGCTATTCTAATAACAACCTCTGAGATGGTTGCTTAGTATTGTTATTAGTTGGATAAGGATTTAGTGTTTCATTTGTATCCATAGCCTTGTTCCTCATTCACAATCTAGAAGAGAAGTACAGTCCTTTCATTACATAATCCTGGGAGGAAATCGTTCTTTTCTCCTTGTTACCATAGGGCTTTTTTTTGGTGTGTGGGCTTTGTGGCCTGAACACTTTGTGTAGGAGTTGCCGGAGAGTGCAGAGACGTTGATTGAGGCAACGTACCCAGCTGGAATGACAACTGTCTTTTTTTTCATGCCTCTTTTGCTTTCACTGGTGTCATTGAGGTTAAAATCAAAGGATAAATTTAAAGGCCAGAGAAAGCGTAGCCTAATGATGTTTGTGTTTTACTGCCTTATGTCCAAAACTAAAACAAAGTCACTATACTCTCTGTATAAGGAGGACTTACGCATGCAGATGAGGAAAGCACCTGGTCTGTGGCGTGCTCCTCTTCCTAGTCAAACCACAAAAGCCTTCCCTTGGAAAAACTGGGAGTTATCAAACCAGGAGGAATTCAATCCAGTGCTACAGTGAATTGTCCCTCTTCAGAGGAAATACCCTGGGGGAGACACAATTACAGTTACTGTTACCAAAAAAACTGCTTGTTTGCTTGTTGTTGTATAAATAGATCCAGCCCAAATTGGGGAGTTGCTGGGTGTTGCATTTCTGTAGCATTTCTCAGAGTGACTTCAGATTTCAGGGCAGACACATGTGTGACTGCAAGGAAGGGAGAGGAAAGATTGGAGACAAAGTATGTAAGGCCGACCCAGGCTGTGGTGAGAGCGAGATGAGGATTACAAGGATGGCTGTCCGTAAGTTATTCATTCAAATCCTGGTTTCTCTTGAAGCTCTGCTGCCCGCAGAGCAGCATGGGGTCAGTGAGTTCAGGCAGCAAAACTAGAAGTCAGTTTGCGGGTGGAGTGCCCTGAAACCAGAAGCTACCTTTGAACCCTAAAGCAACTCTAGTACTTTTGAGATAATGGTCAGTTAAACACAACTCTTTTTTTTTTTTTTAATGTTGTTATTGTTCTTGAGAAAGAAGCTGCACAGAATTTTTGCCTCTAGCTGTTAGCAGTAGTTGTTGTTCTGAGGCTTATGCTTTAGGAGCCAAGGAGGGAAAAGAGCTGAAGGGGAAAATATATAGGGACATTTGTCACATTTGACAGTGTAATGCACACTTGACTTTGAAGGCTGATGTTTGTTACTGAGACTTCAGACGTTTATCCACCAATTTAAGCTGTTGCTTAAAATAACTAGTGGCTTCAGGAACGAGCCAGACAAAATGATGTCCTTGTGGCCAGAACGCGTTGGTATTTAGAAGTCTAAAACACCACACGTGGTTAAGAGAATAAATTTGACCATTCAGACTGGCACTTATGGTAGGGACTGTTATAAAGGAAAAATACAAATACACATGGTAAAAATACAATAAACCAGAGAGAGATCAAAAAAAAAAATATCGCCGGAGTAAAATCTCTTATCCCTTGCTTACTTAAGATTCTAATGGCTGTGTGTGTTAACATCTGAACTTTCAATAAAAGTATTAAAAAATTAAACACAGGTGTGTTTAAAATGTTAGCCTATACAAGAATCATTACTGCAAACGGATAACCATATGCAGCCAGATTGTCCTTGAACTGACAAGGTGGTCTTAAACTTAAGTAGCAACCTAGCCTGCTTGGCTGCTGGATTGTTTCCAATAGCTGTATTCTGTTTCAGGTATGCTGCTATAAAAGTAGAAAGTACTTGCTAAATGAATTTCTTTCCTTCAGCAATGTTTTTACAGAAGAATAGGAAAGTATATAGCATAGAGGTCAAGATGAAATGAAGAATAAGACTACATAAAGAGATGGCCACCAAACCTTCCATCACCCCCCAAACCGAAAAAAACTTTGGTTTTGAAGTCCTTTGTATTCACCAGTGCCACTTCTACAACACACATTTCTTTTTTGCACATCTAAAAAGTGAGCCATCTGAGCTTGATTCCAGAGCTAGAAGAGTGACTCTGAACAATTCAAATGACTAAATAACAGAGTCCTTTTTCAATATGTTTTTGGGTGGTGATTATTTTATTCATGACTATTTTTTTTTAATTTGTTTTGTATTCTTGTGGACATGTCATATGAAAAAAATAGCTGAATGTGGTAGCTGTTCTTTCAGTTTTGATTTCGTTGTACTATATACCCAACAAAACTTTGATGTGAGTTATCTTATTTGCCTTTGTTACAGTATGGATTGTTGTGAAGTTGGCACAGGACTGAGGAAAATCAAAGAGAAGAATCTTGTGAATCCCAGGAATGTCAGAGTTTAAAAAATTAACATTATTTTTGAACAGAAAGAGTGGGTGATCAGCGTGCAAGTAATTTGGCAATGGCACTATTTCAGGGAGCTCTGGAATATGAAGAGGAGAGGTTGGATGGGTTGTAATGTCAGTACCCACTTATTTTTCCTACACTTACATTCCATAGCTTGCTGCAAAGGGCAGGATGGGAACAGTCTGCAGAATAAATTACTGTGTTATAGTCCATGAATGTCCCTGAGTGCCCTTCCACCAAAAAAAAGGAAGAATTGCTTTGGTTTTTTTTTGATGTAGTAAAAACAACCTGCCAAAGAGAAATAGCCCAGAAGTGAAATAATTACTTTTTAAAAGGCTTGTTGCACTGCCCAATTCTGTTAGATGGCTGCATATTAACTTCTGTTTGGTTGAAAGAATATTAAAATGACAGTTTTGGTAAGTTCAGGATAAAGACCTTGTATTTTTACCCAATGGGTAAAAATAGGGATAGGCCTGTAGGCCAGGTAGTGGGACTTTTGCACCATTACTATTACATGGATTTACTTATATGATTCCAGTGCATATCTGTTAGAATTCATAGAATCCTAGCGTAGTTTGGGTTGGAAGGGACCTTTAAAGTTCATCTAGTCCAACCCCCCTGCAATGAGCAGGGACATCTTCAACTAGATCAGGTTGCTCAGAGCCCCGTCCCCCCTGGCCTTGAATGTTTCCAGGGATGGGGCATCTACCACCTCTCTGGGCAACCTGGTCCAGTGTTTCACCACCCTCAGTGTGAAAAATTTCTTCCTTATATCTGGTCAAGATCTATCCCCTTTTAGTTTAAGACCACTACCCCTCTCCTATTGCTACAGGCCCTGCTAAAACGCTTGTCCCCACTTTTCTTATAAGCCCCCTTTAGATACTGAAAAGGTGTGGCCCTCCTTTAGACCCTCTCCAACAGGTCCATGTCTTTCCTGTGCTGAGGGCTCCAGAGCTGGATGCAGGACTCCAGGTGGGGTCTCCCCAGAGCGGAGTAGAGGGGCAGAATACCCTCCCTCGACCTACTGGCCATGCTGCTTTGGATGCAGCCCAGGATGTGGTTGGCCTTCTGGGCTGTGAGCGCACATTGCTGGCTCATGTCCAGCTTTTCATCTACCAGTACCCCCAAGTCCTTCTTAGCAGGGCTACTTTCAACCCCTTCATCCCCCAGCCTGTACTGATACCAGGGGTTTTCCCGACCCAGGTGCAGGACTCTGCACTTGGCCTTGTTGAACCTCATGAGGTTCACATGGGCTCATGCCTTGAGCTTGTCCAGGTCCCTCTGGATGCCATCACATCCAGGCGTCATCCGCACCACTCAGCTTGGTGTCATCTGCAGACTTGCTGAGGGTGCACTCAATACGACTGTCTGTATCATTGATTAAGATATTAAAAGAGTACTAGTCCCAGTACTCATGCCTAAGAGACACCACTCATCACCGATCTCCATCTGGACATTGAGCCATCAACCACTACCCTCTGGGTGTGACCATCCAACCAATTCTTCATGCACCCAACAGTCCACCCATCAAATCCAAATCTCTCCAATGTAGAGAGAAGGAGGTTGTGGGTGACCATGTCAAAGGCCTTACAGAAGTCCAGATAGACGACAGCCATAGCTCTTCCCTTGTCTACTGATGTGGTCACTCCATCATAGAAGGCCACTAAGTTAGTCAGGCAGGACTTGCCCTTGGGGAAGCCATGCTGGCTGTCTCAAATCACCTCCCTGCCCTCTGTGTGCCTTAGCGTAGCTTCTGAGAGGATCTGTTCCATAATCTTCCCAGGCACAGAGGTGAGGCTGACAGGTCAGTCATTCCCAGGGTCCTCCTTGCTACCCTTTTTAAAAATGGGTTCAATGTTTCCCTTTTTCCAGTCTCCAGGCGCTTCACCTAACTACCAGGACTTTTCAGATACCATAGAGAGTGGCTTGGCAACTGCATCAGCCAGTTCCCTCTGGACTCTGGGATGCATCTCATCGGGTCCCATAGACTTGTGTATGTTCACATTCCTCAGGTGGTCAAATTGTGTAGCTGTATTTTCACAAGGTTTTCTTAGTGCTTTACATGACACTATCTTGTGAATGAATGCTGGAGAGCATTCAAATGGAAGGTTCCAGGAAACTTTATTTTCTCTAAGCATGTTGTTGAGTTTGTTCATTTTATTGGATAGGGACATTGATTTTTGCGCGAGGAGGGTTCAAATCTTTCCTACATACAGTTCTGGGAGATTTTTAGCATTGCAGAACAAGGCTTTCTGTCTGAATAAACTAACAAATAAAGAAACAAAATTGCTGTTGGTTTCTAGCTTCTGAAATGAGCGAAAACATCATAAAGCCTTCATACATCCTAATGTGGTAAAAAACATGTATAATTATTCCTCAGGTGTGAGCATCTATGTATTGAGATAAAGAAAATTCTTGAGAAACTTTAAATTAATGGAAATATAGATGCTTCTAATAAAAAATAATGTAAAAATGTTGAAACTAGTAGTGACAAATCTGCATCTGAACATCTCAAGAATTTTGTTTCTAGTGGTTTCAACATACTCGTATTATTAACAACCTGTTCTTTCTCCTGTTTTCTTCCAAACTTCCTCCCTTGGCCTGATCTGTCTTTAAAAGCAGAATCTGACCTCTTGGGACAGCAGTGTATTATTTAAGGCAGCATCTATCACTTCAGATTTTAGCTAAACTTTTGAAATATACACTTAGAAGAAATCTTCAGTACTGCGGGGTTTTATTGTTACCCTATTAAGAACTTCTCACAAAGACTGATGAATGCATGTATTGTAGTTAGGAGATCTGTGTATATCATGATTGCTAACACATCAGGTATGCTTAAGCCTTGTTCCCCCAAATTTTTATGTGTGGACACATAACCATGGAAAACAAATCATAATTAGTCTTCCCTGTCCTGTGAAGTATCACTGGATGTAATCTTTCTTTTCTGCATGGCAGGAAGAATGCCAGAACTACATTCGAGTGCTTCTTGTTGGAGGCAACCATCTCTTTACCTGTGGAACCAACGCATTCACTCCTATCTGCACCAATCGGACGGTATGAGTTAAATGTTTCATCCCACAAGCTCAAGTCCCTGTTCCGAGCCAGCAGCTTAAAAAGCAGAGCGTGCTGTGGTTGGGTCCAGGCTATTTGCGTATTGATGGGTGAACTGATGTGTAGAAGGCTATTTGGCTAGTGGCAGGCCAAGGAGGAGAGTTAACTGATGATCTCTTTTTGCAGTCTTTTCCTCAGCTATGGGAGAGAGAACAGCTATGAGCAGTTCGGTTCCTCCCACATGCCAATTTTGATGAACCTTAGGTATTTCTAAGACTTCTGCCACTCTGTCAAGTTTGGTTGGCATCAACTCGTTTAGTTATAATATGTAGTTGGGTAGCTGCATACCGTGTATGTGTAGTTCCAGAGAAGATGAGAGTACCTGTATTAGTGATTTCTGACTGGTGAGAATGAGAAATCTGAGTTGAGAAAATCTGTCATTCTGTTTCTGAAAAAAAAACCCTAGTTGTAATTTATGTGTATCAGAGAAAGAAAGTCCATTAGGGATCAATAATAGTCATAATAAAAATAAAAATGTCACTGTTTGGACTAAGCTGGCTTTGTATTTCAGGAGGGGAGAGGTGTTTAAATAGAAAGAATAGCTGTATCACCAAAAAACTCCTTGGCACATTTGTTGTATTTAAACATATTGTACCTTTATTTTGAAATAATATATTAACATCATACTGTGGTTTATGGCTGAAAGTATTAGGGCTACTAAATCAGACGGATAGTTCTGCTGAACTGGAAAGCTCCATTTTATAAATCTCATTTTTCATGTGAGATTCTTTCCAAGAACACACCAGCAAATCAAATAATAGATTTTTTTTTCATTGTCTGACGAATTGCTACAGTGAATACCTTGGTTGCTTCTGGTGATCAGATCTGTTCTTTTTCATAATAACAATCTGTGTAGACATAATTAATTTTTGAGCCCCTTCTAATAGAAAACATTTTAAGCATGGCGCTAATGATTAACTTGCATGCTTTACATACCAAAGTGACAAAAGTGAGATCAGACAACATTGCAGTAAAACTTTCTCTATGAGACAGTTTCAGATTGATGTAAAGCTCAGTTCATGTAGTTACATGTACTTACATGTACTGTTGTATAATACCAAAGCAGGTAACTGGTATTTGTGATAGGATTTTCCTCAGATTGATGCAGCTTGGCTGAAATGATAATTTTCAGATCATTTTAATCCCCTTTTCTTACTCTTTTACAGTTAAGTAACTTGACAGAGATACATGATCAAATCAGTGGCATGGCTCGTTGTCCTTACAGTCCTCAGCACAACTCCACTGCTCTTCTCACTTCCAGTGGGGAATTATATGCTGCTACAGCCATGGATTTTCCAGGAAGGGATCCTGCCATTTATCGCAGTCTGGGGGCCCTTCCTCCTCTCCGCACTGCCCAGTACAACTCCAAGTGGCTGAATGGTGAGTGCTGATGGACCATGAGACTCATCTTTTTTTAACACATGTTCTCCGTATTCACAGTCTTGAAATACCATTATGAGAATTTGAATGTTCTTGGAGTATTGTTTATCTCATTTTAAAACCATTTTGCATAATACATGTTTTTATTTTACTATTATAAGTATTATGGCATTTAATTAGTATAGTTGCAGTTTGTAGATGTGCACGTATATATTTAAGTTATGTTTGCAGGCATAGAGATGAGCTGTACTGTATCTCTCAGGTGCGCTTACATGGTAAAGCTGAATCAGCCAAGAGCAGTAGCTTGCCTTGAGTGTTCTTTTATTGAGTTGCTCAAAAACCTGATGCAGAAAATAAACAGTTTAGAATGGGCTGCATTCTCCTGGCTTTCCTTGCAGGTGCCTGCAGGACAAACAGAAAAAGTTGTGCTTTCAAGCTGCTTAGGTGGCTGACGTTTTTGATGCTTATTGTAGCCAAAGGATATAGACTAGTCTGCAAAACATATCATAAAATCGTGTTGCAGCAATGACTTCTGTGTCATGGATGTTAATTGCCTGATGAGGATTTCCAGCTGGGAGAAGCTGTTAACAGATAGGTATTCCTGAGCTGTAACAGGGACACTTGCCATTTTATGTGTTACAAAAAACCAGCAGATTCTTCTAAAATGAAAATTATTGTTCAACATAAAATGTGAAATTATGTATATTATAATGTACCCATGCTTGTCCCAGTAAAAAAACCCCATATTTTCATAACGCATGCTACGTGACACAACAGTAACCATCAATCCGTATTCCCACAGTACTTTCATATTATGATGGGATTATTCTCATGTTTGAAATGAAGTACAAATATAAATCCTTCTAGCTTCAGAACATTAGGTCAGCTGCAAGTGACAGACTTTATTTTTAATATTTCAGTTCTCATATAATCTGAATGCTGAACTGTGTGCATTTGCTTGCTGTATTTTTCTTGTACAAAGAAGCCATCAGAGGTAGCTTGGAGAAACTTGTGACCTTCTCTGAAGGTCATCTGATTTTAGAATATTAATTAACAAAAAAAAAAAACAAACTGCATGGAACGTAACAGAATTACAGCAGTGCACAAGAAATGTGAGAGGAAAAATTAACTCATTGTATAGATATCCCTGTTCAGGCACCTTTTGTCCACACAGCCATTGTATTGGAACTAATTGCTGTCTGTGCTATACATGGGCACTTCTGTCAGAGGGAGAAGAATCTTCACACTGAATTTTCAGTTTAACTGGATATGTTTTATGCCAAAGGAGACACTAAAGTTCCCCCCAGACTCCTCTTAATCAGATTCACCGTATTTACATTTTGTCTGTTTAAAGCTTCAGCTGCACCTCTACATTCTCTGTTCGAGTTCATTCTTCTGCGTCAGAACTGTTCACAGCTAAGTTGCCAGGAAAGTGCGGCTTTTATCTTTGGGGAGGAGGAATAAGATGAGTTTTCTAATTGGAGCCAGTTCAAGCAAATCCAATAAAAGGCTGGAAGCAGCCCAGTTACCTATGTGAAAGGGAGGGGGAATGTCTTCTGGGGTAGCTAAGAATTGGGGATTCATCTGCTTGAGTTGGGGATTCATCTGCTTTTATGTCAATTTGCCTGCTCATATGTTACTCAGTGCCAAGAAACTGCATTAGTTTTTCAGTGCTTGGATGGAAGTGAAGATTTTGCTGCTTTCAGTGAGAAAGTAACACAGATAACCCTAAAAGTAAGGCATCAACTGTAATGGAAACTTCTAGTCAATACCTGTTCAGCAACAGTAGCTGGCAGTTACTGTAATTCAGCCTTGTTGTAGGTGTGTATGTGCGTGCACATGTGTCTGTGAATGTTCCCAATTTAAAGTAAGTTTTTCTTTTACATACATGTTTCCCTTAGGGGTGCAATGTTTTTTCTTACTTAGGTTTTCTACTGTGCAAATCACATTGGACCAATTCAAACCATCTCTGGGGACGATGGTGGTACTCTAAAACAGCTGATTATCTTGGTCTGTCTGTTACTGCTACGCAGCAAAGACATTGTTGATTTTAATGGCTAGCACTCTTCTCGGTGCCTTCAGGGGTTTTCAGTGCCATCAGTCAGGCCAAAGGGACATGCCCATATGCTTAGGGATGCTTAAGTCTGCTGTCAGTGTTCACTGTAAGTTGCGGTGAAGGATCTTGACATGGGAAACTCTGAATCTTCATCAGAGAAACCTTGCTCCTAACCTTAATTGTTGGCAGGTCAGTAATCACAGAAGCTGTGACATAGTGTGGGAGGGGAAAACAGAGCTTATGTGTCACATGGATGGGATGAGATCCCATATACCATGCTGTGATTTCAGCTTCTGGCATCACAGATATGACAAATAAATTGATGGCCTATCTGAGCTTCCCCATTCATTCTGGTTCAGAGAGAGTCATGTATTTATTACCAGGTCCTGCGTTCTAGGCTTGATAGGTCTGGAAGCAATCCACATCAGTTGAATAGGTAAGTTAGCAGTTATTTTCAGCATATGTAACTGAGCATCATTCTGATCAGGTGCTTAACCTTAGTAGAGTACGGAGAAGTCAGTGAACTTTCATTTCTGTATTATAATTTTCTTGATGTACTCAAGACTCAGTTATCTGGGGTGATGAAGAGTTTGGATAGCTTTGTTAAAAATACAAATTATTCAGGATATGTGTAAAAGTAACCTACAAGAATCTACTGTGAGAGTATAACTGAACGGAAAAGGAAAATTCAATGACCGCATGGTATGTGAAGCACAAAGATCTTGAGCAAGCACTGATCCAGAAAAGGTAGATGGACAACACAGCAACACTGCCAACACAGAAATCATGTTGTTGACTAGAGCTAGTTATTGTGGAGCCGTCTTAGAGGGTCTCTGTGAATATGCTGTTTGTTCACGCATGTCCTGGTTTCAGCCAGGATAGAGCTGGTTTTCTTCACAGAAGCTCGTGTGAGACTGTGTTTTGGATTTGGGATGAGAAACTGTTGATAATGTGCTGATGTTTTGGGTTGTTGCTGAGCAGTCAAGGACAGTCCAGCTTCTTGTGCTGGCCGGCCAGCGAGCAGGCTGGGGGTGCCCGGGGAGCTGGGGGGGGCACAGCCGGGACAGCTGACCCAGACTGGCCAAAGAGATATTCCCTACCATACGACGTCATGCCCAGTACATAAACTGGAGTTGGCCGGGGGACGGGAATCGCTGCTCGGGGACGGGCTGTCGATCACGGGGTGGTGAGCAATTGCTGTATTGGGCATCACTTGTTCTTGTACATTCCTGTGTTGGTATTATCATTGTTGTTCCCTTCTTTCTTTCTGTCCTATTAAACCGTGTTTATCTCAACCCACGAGTTTTTTTTCCCAATTCTCTTCCCCGTCCCACTGTGGGAGGGGGAGTGAGCGAGCGGCTGCGTGGTGCTTAGTTGCCGTCTGGGGCTAAACCACGACAACCCACTAGACAACATGCTGACAATATTTGAGATTTGACTCCCTTGAATTTGTCTGTTCGGACAATTTTTAATGGCAGAAAGAACAGTTGGCCAAATGCTTCTTCAGTGGTGGAGGAAAGAAGCATCTGGAGGCAGTTACTGAACGTATTTTCTTTTAACATTAAGAGGAGTAATGTCTTCAGCTCTTGATCATCTCTGAATACAATCACCAGTTACCATTTTTTTTACCTCAGAACTTTCCTCCTCTTTTATAAAAAGAAATTAATGCTTTGCTTATGGAGCCTATTTCTGTCTTCTGGGTGCTCCTATAGGCAACATTAAATGCAGCTGGCCTAAATGCAACGAGTACGTTTTTGACTACAGTCATCACCATGCAGAGATTCTGCTTGTCTCCATGAGGGATGCTGTTGAAGGACCAGACTACCTTAGTGCTATGACCTGAGCATTCACCGTAGTTCAACAGTTCTACAGATTGGGTCACTCACAAAAAATGTATCATCTGACAGTGAAGAGACAGACCCCGTGTTTTCCTTACCTTTCTTGCCAACCCTGTCAGTACTCTGTAACTCTGTCTCTATTCTCAGACAAGAGGAACGTGATCACCCAGACAAGTTAACTACTGCTGCAAACCAGCACTCTCCCCATCCAACAACCCAGCTGGCTGCAGGATAGTAAACCTGAAACTGTGAAACAGAGAACCTACCTCTCCCTCTCATG
>NW_010518325.1:22179-40014 GCF_000687285.1 Phaethon lepturus | reverse complement strand
GTAGGGAAAAAAGTAATGCTTGGGGTTATTCATGAAAATATATATATGCACAAACAAATGAAGAAGGTAGAAAGGCTCCTTACCAGTAACTTACTCTTTAAGGTGTGTTGTTCTGCACCTACTCTCCTTTCTCTTTCTCTCTCAGTCTGTGCTCAAGTACTTCTATGTTTGAGAGAAACGATTTGAAGTAATACAGCACGCACTGAAGATTATGTCTAAAGCAGACAGCTCTTCCATTGATTTCTTCTCCTGACCAAAGCAATCAGCAAGACCTTGAGCTTCAGCCAACTGCTTAGGTCAGTAAAGGGCAGAATGTTGCTAGAATGTTTTAAAATTACCTTTGTGGTATTTCATAAAAAGAATAGTCTGCCTTAGCAGTCTGCTTTGGACATTATTAAATGATAGGAAATAAATAAAATCTTTCATTAAGAAAAAAAGTACACTTTGATCTACAGCTGCAATGCAGTTTGTTTGAGTCTCTTTAAGCTCTCAGGGTAACGTAAAGTGTAAATCATATCCAGAGTTGACTGTTACAGTGTGCTTCTAATTAGACTTTGCTTTAGAGTTGATCTGTGAAGTGCGGCAGGAGCAGAATTCATCATCATTTGCTCTAAAGGAAAGAATTAAATGGAATAGTTATATTTGCAGTTCACAAGCTGCAGTGGGTCCAGATTGGTGAGGAAAAGCCCCCACTGCTTAGATGTAGAAACTTTTTCTGTAGTCCAACATTATAGTTAGTAAAGGTATTTCTCCTTTCAATTCATCTGCTCAGATCAGTCAATGTTTGATCTGATGCCTCAGTGTGAAAGTTTACCTTAATGTCTATTTGCTTCACTTAGCCAATAAAAGGGCAAAACAGATTAAAGAAAAAACTGAAATTCCAATCAATCCCTTTCTGTTTCATCACATGGAGAAACACTGGGATGTTTGGTTTCATAGTATGTCGGATGCCTTTGCTTACAATTGCATGGGACTCCAATTATCTTGAAATACGTTGTGGTTGTTTTCTTTATCCCAAGACATACAACCATAGATGCTACCGGAACACGTTAAATAAATAAAAACTTTGTTCTAAATGTCAAGCCACTTCATCAGTGGGCAGACCATAGATGATTAAAATGTAATCTTACATCGAATGTAGCCCCAAAACAGAAAAAAACTAAACAAAATAAAATCTCCTACAGATTAGAAACCTTTCCAGCTAGGAGGAGTATAGGAATGTTTGGATTGTTCTGCTCTGCTGGTAGACATAATATTATCACTTTTCCTCTTGCTGCCTTAAGCATTTGCTTATTAGATACTCTGAAAGTAGTTCTTCTATGATCACTTTCTTAAAAACGTTTGACTTAAAAGCTTATTATTCAGGTACTTTTAGTCTTCACAAGTAGCAGTAAAAGTAAAATTCTTACAAAGGTGGTTTGGTTAGTGGGGTTTAATACAGTTCTGAATCCATTCCTATTATTGTTAGTGGACTTTTATTATAACTCTTGCTGCTGTAGAATATATGGAGAGAAATTGTGACCTAAGAACAAAAATTAATCCTTTCATTTTTGCTTTTAAGGATTAATGGAAGTGGCTATAATAATTCAGGGTTATCCTTTTGTATTTCTGTTTTTTAATAAAAAGCCTTGTAATTACCTAGTGCAAGCTTTTTTAATTACATAATATTTTATGTAACACAAAACATAAAATGAGATGTGCAATTGGTCTTTAGCTTCAGATAAGACACCTGACTGAAAATATGCAAAGCACATGCTACTAGTTGTTGCTTATTTTGCAAGAAGATAAATAATTACTTTCCTCTGCTTGTGCTACCCATAAGGTTGATTCTGTTTGTGTGTTGTTATCCTTTTTTTCCCAGTATCCTAAAATGGGAGGGAAGTGCCTGCTGGTTTTGAAACCCATCCTTAAGCTTCTTCACTGGAGCTGCTACTAGAGGAAAAATTTGAGCAGTTCTGCTGTGGTTTTCCTTTCAAAGCTGTACATCCTCTCCCAGGTGGCCATGACAGAGTAGGAGAGCAGTAAGTTGATGCGAGATGGAGGTGCGTTCCCTGACCTCCTTTCTCCAGTGCCAGATTAAGTTTTCACAAAACACCTTCATAGCATTTCCTCACCCGTCTAAAACAGTAGAGACAGGCAGCACTTCCCATGAAGGTGGGATGTTTTTTCAGAAGAAGAAAAAAAAAGGAATCTTCCCTAGGTAAAACAGCAAGGTCCACCTTCCATTTATGAAAAGACTATGAGAAAGACTATGAGGCTACTGAGGACAGAGCCTGTTCTTTTATATCTCATCTAGCCTGCTCATGTCAGGTGCCAATCGTAGAGGCTGAACAAGGAAGAAAGGCACCCCTGCAAGCAGATCATCTGTGTCCAGCTGCGGAGAGGTGTGACAGGAGCATCAGCCTCATCAATGCTGCAGAAAACTATAATACACAGTGAGCCTGAGAGAATGAAAGAGCTTAAAAGTGAAATACATCTCAAACAGGGGAAGGTGGAAAAATGGATGAATTTCAGGGAATACGAATACATGAAAAGCAGCATTCACCAAAGAAAGGAGAACAGAAATATTGGAGGCAGAGATGGAATTCCAGTAGCAGACATACCAAGCCTTAAGGTGAAAGAGAAAGGGGGTGATTATGAAAGTGAACTCTGTTTTCCTTTCTGTTATGGGGGGGGAAAAAAAAAAAAAGAGGACCAGGTCTTCAGACCCTTTGATTGTCTCCCTCCCTGCAAAACTAGATCAGAGAAAAAAAAATAAATGGCAATCCAGATGTTTGGAGAGAAATGGGTAAGCCATCATAATTGTCTTTTCATAGCTGGTGGTGGGCAAAATCTGCTGAAAGCAAGCTAGGGGTTTTTTTGTTCTTGTGTATGTGGAATTCTGGGTTCAGAGTTTTAAGTAACTGTCCTAGTTTCGACTGGGGTAGAGTCTATTTTCTCCCTAATAGCTGGTACAGTGCTGTGTTTTGGATTTGGGATGAGAATAATGTTGATAACGCACTGATGTTTTTGGTTGTTGCTAAGTAATTACAGTGCTTATACTCAGTCAAGGACTTTTCAGCTTCCCATGCTCTGCCAGCGGAGAGGTGCACAAGAAGCTGGGAGTGGGCACAGCCAGGACAGCTGACCAGAACTGGCCAAAGAGATATTCCCTATCATGTAATGTCATGCCCAGTACATAAACTGGAGTTGGCCGGGGGGCAGGAATAGCTGCTTGGGGACGGGCTATCAATCACCAGGTGGTGAGCCATTGCTGCACTGAGCATCACTTGGTTTTGTATATTCCATTATGATGATGATTATTATTTCCTCTTCCTTTGCTGTCCTATTAAACTGTTATTATCTCAAGCCACGAGTTTTTTTTCTGATTCTCTCCTCCATTCCACCTGGGAGGGGAGGCAAGAGAGTACCTGCATGGTGCTTAGCTGCTGGCTGGGGCTAAACCATGACAGTAACCATCCAAACTTCTGCATCTTTTGATAGATACCTATAGCCCAAACCTCTAGAGGTTCTGAGTGAATTATGGTAGTCTTCTATATTTTTGATGCTCGCCCTCCTGCCCGCTCCCTCTGCTATGCAAGGTGTCTATCCAGTGAATATAGGTGATGCAAACTCCAGATGGCACTCTCAAGGACTTGAGTAGATCTTAGATCAGAGTAGAGAATGGTTTCTGTCACTAAGTTTGTCACCGGCAAATTTGCATCAGCAAAATGATGTAATAAATTGCAAAATATTATTCCATGTAAGAACACTTTACCTTGAAAGTAAAGGAGATTTATTTGAAATAAAGAATAGGCAATAAACCAAGGATTTTTGTAATACCATATTTGAAAACTAGTTTTCAGAAAAGAAATAATTGCATTTCAGGATTTATTAGAGTACATCAGTAAAATGTAATGTCTAATGAGTGCATCCACTTTTATGTTTATATGGAATTGTATTATAAAATCTATCAGCAATATGAGAGAAGATTGGAAAAAATGTCTGGCATACAAAATTTTAGTGTATTTTGTAGTCCTTTCTCTTCCATACCCATAAAGTCTTCAATTTAGCAAAAGGAAAAGTATATAAAAGGAATCATGAAGAACTGAGGCCTTGCAGAAGAAATAGTGGTCAAAATAGACTGGTAGCTAGCTATGCTATGACAAACTAGCATTTTAAGCATGTGTCCTAGATAATTATGAAACACAGAGGAAAAATAGCTCTTACTAAACAATAATTTCTGCCAGTTTTATACCAGGTCTTAATGTTTTAAAGATCATCTGCTGAGCATGGGTATAACTGTGAGGACTAGGAGTTATGTATTACTTTTAAGGTGTTTAACACTGTTGGAAAGTGTTACTCTAGGATTAAGATTTGTCCTTAAACCTTCATCAGCAGTGATGCTTTGGTCAGCCTGATACAAGATCTATACTGTTTTCCAACAGCTTCAGAGGGCTACACTAAATGAATACACTTAAGAATTACACAGGGATGGCAAAAGGCAAATAGGAAATGGACTTCGTAATTATGTCAGTACGGTGAAAGAAAATAGAATAGACTGGCACATTTGGAGCTTAAATTCTTTCTGTTATTTTAAGCTTCCCTTCTGGAGACCATTTCTCACCAGAGGGTGAACCGTATTAAAAAGAAACTCAAAGGCATCTTCCTAGAATTTAATGCCATTAAGTATTTGGCTGAATACAAATATTTGGAAGAAATAAGTCTTTAGGGGCCAACAGTATGAGGCTGTGATTCATTGATCTAGTGAGTCAATGAACAAGCTCCAGACGGATGTCGTTCAGTATTAGACCAGTTTCTGGACTTCTAAGATTTTGAATATATTCTACATGCATATATCTATGTGTGTGTCTTGTTTTGTGTGTATATATAATCTGATCTGTATCTAGATCTGACAAACTTCTAATTTTAGCTTTCTTTTCACATTTCTGGAGCTAATTTCACTTTTGAGTGGGTCTTTGGATGCACCACACTTGAGATGTGAATGGTCACTTCTCACAGGGACAGTCAGTGGAAATTACAGCTCGCTCTTGCTCAGAGTTGGCTTTGGACCTTATAAACCTTAAGGTTAATGGCTGTTAGAAAGACAGACAGATCATTCTCTGTCATCTGGTTCACTCTGTAAACAGTAGCATCTGCTAACTAGGTAAATTAAATCATATTAGTCTACTTCAGAGGGTGTGGAGTTTTAAAGAGTAAAGAGCACAAGCCAACTTCCATGCTCCAAAGCTCAGGAAGTGAGGCCAGGACTACCTTAGGTGTTCTCATGGACTTCTCCCAGGCTCCTGTGCTCTTCCCAGAGAAAGTTTCTGTACAGTTCCTCTTAGCCTTTTATACACTTAGACTACATCTACACCACTAAATAAAAAAGGTCCAGGGAATAAGCTTACGCACAGCACCCTTGGTCATCATATTGCTTAATTGTTGGCTCACTTCCCAGCCTTGTTTTGGACCACTCCAGCTTTGCACTCCTGAATCCCCCGGTCTGTCCGTATGCTGCGTCCCAGGGCGTGCAGCGCGCCCTTGCTTTCACACTAGGAGAATGCCGTTCTCTGGGGTGCAGCATCCGCGTGCGCTGCGTGGCAGAGCTGCAGCCAGTCCCTACAGGAGCAGTCAGCGCTGTCAGCATCAAGGTGTAGCCGGACTGGCAGTGAGTATGGGCTTGGTCTCTTGGGTCTCTGAGTTCCCTGGGCAGATGGAAAGGGAGAATAATCTAAAGGGAGGCATTGTCTCTTCCTAGTAAGTGCCTTCTCATTAAGAACAGAGACCGTGCTCCTGGGAAAATGTAGGATCATCTCCAACCTTTAGAAAAACAATTAGATTATTTCAGATTGAAGCCCTGTCTTGACTTTGTATGGTTCCGTCATCTTTTTTGCAATAACTTAGAAGAATCTGTGGGGAAACGTCCTTGCAGTACAGTCGTGCTGCTTTATGACGGAAGCCGTAGAGATTCCCAGGCTTTGTGCTGAGTAAGCAAGCTTCAGAAATAGCACACTACAGTGTGTTTGCCCAGAGGCAGCACTTTAGATTGGATATTAGGAAAAAATTCTTCACTGAGAGGGTGGTCAGGCATTGGAACAGGCTGCCCAGGGAGGTGGTGGAGTCGCCATCTCTGGAAGTGTTCAAAAAACGTGTGGATGTGGCGCTTCAAGACATGGTTTAGGGAACATGGTGGCGCTGGATTAATGGTTGGACTTGATGATCTTGAAGGTCCTTTCCAACCTTAGTGATTCTGTGTGTGTGTGTGTGTAACTAGCCATCTAGTGCTTTCAGTGCTTGAGCTTGTAGCACTGCTCCATGTTGTATATGCTGGAGGTCTTTGTCGTGTCACATTGACAAACTCATTTTCTTGCTTTCCTGATTGCATTGGTTCTATTTAATTTGGGAAAGTCTAGTCAGCCTGACGCATCCATAAATTGAATATATAAAAACCTATAAAGGTCATATACAATACTCGTGACTTATTACAGGTTGACATTGTCATGTAAATCCATACTAGCTGTATCCTGTCACATACCAGAATCCTTGCACTTGTGGTGGTGATCTAATAATTCACAAATGAGATGCGTTTACCCTTCCAGAACTATTTGCAAATTCAGCAGGAAACAAGAGAGTCACTTCCATTTGCTGAACTAGAAACTTTTATGGGAAGGCCTCTGCGTCAACAAATAGCAGTTCGCAGCACGTTATTTGGAAACGTATGAACTAATTTTTCCTAGACAGGAATCTCCTTTTTCCTTTGAAGCTTTTAATTGATTCAGTTCACTTTTCCCAAAGAGAAAATGAAATAAATAAAGTCTGACATGATAATCCCTCCATATCCACAGAATTCCCCAAGGTAGCTCTGAGATTATTACATTTCATGCAAGTGAAAACAGTTTTCACAAGTTTCAACAGCAGGTCACATTTTCATCAGTTCATAATCAGGAAAGTCGATGCACAAGTGTTTGCAGATATATATATTGTTTCTCGGGTTTCAATCCATGAAAATGAGTACTAGTGTTTGTTTACACATTATGATTTACACGTATGATTATCAGTGCAACTTTAAAATACTGCGTCTTGAAACACTGACATGGATTTTTCAAGAACCCTAACAATATTCTGAATGCATTTCATATGATTTTTATTCTCAGAGTTCATGAAGATTTTATTTGTAGTTCATTATTCTCCACACTTTGAGTGCTTTCAGTAGTGTTTTTGGCTCTGCAATGAGATCCTATTGTGCCAATGTAAAGACCCTTTTACATCGGTGGACCTCCTGCAAGAAGCAGCATCATCAGGCCTCATTGCAAGGCAGGGCCTCTGTGTTTAATGGTTGTACAGGATGTTTTTGTGGGTGGATCAAATTGATGTTGAGTATTTGCACAGTAAGTAGAGTCTTTTTACATCAGTCGAGGTATTTTTAAGATAATTTCATTGAGTAAGCAGGGTTCTAGGCTACAAAAAATCGAATGCCTGGCTGGAAAACTTTACTTTTTCATGCTGTTTCAGGTGGATTGTTTTTCTTAATGTCTACTTTTAGTGGATATTTCTTTAAGTGAGACCTGACCTTAATAAAGTGGACAAGTAGTCCAAGTTCCACTCAGACTAATGAATGATTTTTCTTTCCCCCACAGACAGTAGTTCCTTCCCTGAGCATAAAAACAATTTTAAAGTATATTGCGTAGAGTGAGGAAAGAAAGTACATTACAGATTAAGAGAAATAATAGCTAGGTGTGGTATGGATATAAATTGAACTTCGATGAGGTACAGTGTATGGTTTGGGTTTTTTTTTTAGTTAGACTGGTATTCCTAAGACAACTTTATTTCTAGTATGCTTTAGTTAAATAAATACAAGGGTTTTTTTCTATAGAGCTGAAAACACTGATGTGTGTTGAGAATGAATGAAACAAGATTGGACTTTATGATAAGAAAAAACTTGCAAGTTTTTTTCATAAAAAATGAAATCATCTGGAATGAAGATATGAGGTTCTAACAGGGAAAGCATTACTAATGTATATTGTCAATCCACCTGTACCTTTATTACTATCACAAGTCCTGTCAAACTACTTTGTTTTGTCTTTTTTTTTTTTTTAAGACACAAATGCACTTGTACTATGTAATTTATGAGAGCTCAGGATACCAAGTTTTCCTCAAAAATGTGTGGTTGCTATCTTCCAGCAAAACACCTGTGCAGATATGAGTGTGGGAAAAATGTGGTGTGTTCCAGACGAATCTCAAGGAAGTGCTTAATACAATAATTAGTGAAAGTTACAGGGAGGAGCGAGAGAGCTGTTGTATCTGCTCAGCTTCAAATATCCCAGGCAGCTGATGACCATTGCTGCCAAAAAAACCTTCCCTAGAGACTCTTTGCACAGCAGGTAGAGAGGGAAGCAGCACAAGAGGCCCCGTAAGCTGGGAGCTGGAGTCTTTGGAGAAGAGTTGCCTGACAGAGTTTGGACTGCTGCATGGAAATGCCAGCTTGCTTGCCTTTCTAGTTCCCCTCAAAAGTTTTGTCAGGTTTGAGATGTTCCTGCAAAATGCTTAGATTCAATTACAGCAGCTTTTTTCAATACAGTAGTGCTGTCAAGGAATGTTCACCTGTTAAATTTCTTTGGAGTGTTTCCTTACAGTCAATTTTTTTAAAACAGTTTTGTTTGTTTCTTTGTTTTCCCACTTTAGAATAAAATTTGGGAATGAAAACAAAAATTTTGCTTGCTTCTCAGGGGTACCAGTGTTCTATAATGGTTCCTTACACAATGAAGTCTATGTATCAAATTTGTGTTTCCTTTCAGAAATAATCAGGTAGTCAATCTCTCTTAAGGTCATGGACTCTCCTCAGTTCTAGTAATCCTTATGGGAAATGGGCCACATGTTTATTGTCTTTGGCATCCACTGATTCCTTGTGAGAAATATTGCCATCTGTTGTTTTCTAGATTATTTTTTAATATATTCTCTAATTTCTCCTGCGTCACTGTCAGTTGATCAGTTTTTTTAAAAAAAAAAAGGAAAAAATATTGTAATATTATCAAACGCTTTAAGCAAGAGAGGGCTGAAATGCAGTTATCTTACCATCAAATGTTCTTATGTAGAGTTCTCTTTCTTTTCATTACAGCCTCTGAGTACATTCTTAGTCATGCTCGGTTACCATCCGTTATTCTGCTAATCTGTAATAATGGCATGGTGGCAAAGCAGAAGCAGAGTTAACACAACAGATAAAGCAATTACATTGTAAGAATACCGTATGTCTGTGTGCGGAGAAGAAAAACTCAGTGATGCTTTTGATGGTAGAATGCAGTGAGCTGGATCAGGGCTGCCCAGCACAGTCATGTGCAATAGACACCCAGAGCACAGAATCTGTCTGGCCATGTTCATGTAGCTCGTAATCCTGGATGGACATGAGCTGGCCTTCTCAGATGCCATGGGGGCAATTCCCTGCACGGATAATAAACGTGTCTTTGTCTAAATCTAATGCTTGAAGATATATCAAACTACCATGTTAATATGAGTGGATATATCACAAGAAGGTGATGAATAATCTTTTCTTCCATTATTTTCAGAGCCAAATTTTGTGTCATCTTATGACATTGGGAACTTTACCTACTTCTTCTTCCGGGAGAATGCGGTGGAACATGACTGTGGAAAAACAGTCTTCTCTCGTGCTGCTCGGGTGTGCAAAAATGATATCGGTGGCAAGTTTGTGCTGGAGGATACCTGGACTACCTTCATGAAAGCTCGGCTGAACTGCTCTCGCCCTGGAGAAATTCCCTTTTACTATAATGAACTACAGAGCACTTTCTTCCTGCCAGAATTGGACTTGATCTATGGGATTTTTACCACTAATGTGTAAGTAAATTCCATGATGTATTTTACTTTCTTGCTATTTGTGACAGTAAAAACTAAAGCTTCTAAGCTACTGTCTTCTGCATACGCCAAGTAAACATCATAAATTCAAACTACTGTTTTTCCCAATCCACTTTTCTCTTGTGAAGAAGTGTCAGTTCCAAATGCTTTCCACATGAATTGTTGAGGTCATATGAAGGAAGGAAGAATTATTAATATTTCCTTATGGTGGGGAGACAGTTGTGTTTAAAACTATTCAGTCATCTTTTTCATACGTTCTTATAAAGACATTTTTTATTTTGCACACTGTTGTAATTCATAAATAAATTATGTATTTATGAAATAAGTATTTTATAGTTGTAATGTGACATGATCATGAATTTGATATGATGTAATTTGGCTGTGTCAGGAAGAGCTCACCTTACCCAAAAGAGCACAAGAGGTGCTCTTATGTATTTTAAATTAGTTCAAACATATACTCATGTGAGTTTGATGGTCAAACCAAGAATGTAATCTGATTTTAACTGACCCTGTGATATCAACTAGGTAAAATTAAAAAATGTACAGTTTGGCCTTAAAATTAGCATTTGTTAAATATTAAAACACTGGCTGGCCATAAAAGCTCCCTAGACTCCGAGTTTGATATCAAGGGTTGCTTACTCTTAGGGAAAAAAGAGACATTCATCTCAGAAATATCCTTTGTTACTTTAAACATGGTAATCGAAGTTCATACATTGCTCGGCAGCCCATGCATTATGGCTGTGCAGCCCAGTGTCCGGACCGCTGGAACAGAGCTTCAGGTTTTCATTTCTAATTCTCTTACCTGCTTGCAGTTTCTTGCTCTGTAAGTCAGTTTTGCCTAGAATTTGAAAAGGTATTTGGGCACCTAAACCATAGATCAGTGCCCCTTACTACTGCTGTAAACACTTGGATACCTACCTTCTGTAAATATCCATTAACCAGGTAGAAACAGTCACAAATTAATGCCAACAAATTATGATCCTGAAGTGTTTTAGACAGTGAGCAGAAATTTGAGCTTAAGCTAGTTTCTTATGCTTTTGGTACAGTCCTTTATTAACGCATCTAGGCATCTTCCAGACTCAGACTAGCTCCTGGGCCAGCATCTCAGGCTGTGAGCATGACTAGTGAGGGGCTGCTTGCACTAGGCTGTGACAATTCCTGACTTGTGACATCGGATCATGAGCTTAACCCTGGTCCTGCAGTGGAGTAATGTAGTGAATCTAAATGCTGCCTTTTTTAAAAGAGAATGGTAGAAACTTTGGGACTGATGGGGATACGAAAATTTGATGTTGTTTTCAACAGTAATTTTAATTTCATTGGTCTGTTTGACCAGCTAGTTTGAATCTTAGAAGACAGGTATTCTCAAGTGGCATGTTCATACACTGGTCTTTTGTGAGAAGTCAAAATAGCCTTGGCATGCTCCTGCCACAGAAGGACCAACCAGAGGAATTATGCTGCAGAAAATCCACAGGTCTTTGGCCATGGAAGGGGAACAATGTCCATGGAAGGGCTGTCCTGAGAATTTGAGGAATGGTGGAATTTCCTGTGCTACAAAGTCCTCAGTTTCTGAGGTTACATAAGGGTATCAGGGCTGCCATCAGCACACCTTGGCTGTTCTGAAAATGACACATGAAAGTAGGCAATATTTGAAACCTTGCTGCTTCTCCCCTCTTCCCCAGTAGCTCAACATTCTGCCATGTCCAACAGAGATGGACTATTCAAAGAGCAATTACAACTGTTTGCGGGTGGGATTTTTTGATAGCTCCATTTAAATTATATTTGTTCATGCCATCAGAAATTGTAACTAAATTTTTGGACATTGTTAAAATATTGTAGAGTCAGGATTACTTCCCCATGTTGAATACCTGTTCACAACTATCTGCAAAACCCGTGTGATCCACCTTTCAGCCCTGCAACCGCACGGTGGAGAAGCACTAGGGTTTCCCATGATGGGGAACAACATATGCCTTTCTCTTGGTGTAAGAGCATCAGATATCACTGAACCACATTCAGTATTTTTCAATCTCAGTATCTTCAGAACTGCAATGTTTTTATTGTACCCTACTGCTTCTTTTAATATACTGTGAATCATTTTGTGGGGAAAAAAATGAAGCATTTCTGTTAATAAAGATTGAATAATAGCAAAACCTGCACCCTTTATGTGTGGTTGACTGTTAAGTCCACTATAGGCACTGCTTCATAATGAAGTTGATTTTGTTTCCTTCAGACCATCCAAAAATCTCTAAGCATGAGTCTGATGTCCTTTAAGGACTTCAGGAAATTCAAGAAGACATTGGTATGGTTAATAATATTAGTGGGATGCATTTAGTGATAGATTATATAGGCAAGGAATTATCAAATCCAATGATAATTGATTCTGCAGAAATTGTTAGCATGAAATTTCAAGATCTAGGATTTCTTTGAAATAAGAGTGACAAGGATAAGACAGCAAATTGCTCTTTTGTCCTGCTATTAAACCATTTATCCTAACTCTTTTTTTTCAATTGTTGGTACATTTGGTCCGTTGGGGTTATTTTTTCTTGCCATCGTTTTGGAGTTTCTATAGTAGACTTTCTTAAGCCTTGTGTAAATTACAGGCTAAGTTTAAAAAAAGAAAAAAAAAAAAACAACAGAAAAAATAATTCTGTGAGGATCAATTGTCAGCAGTTTTACCTGCAGTGGGAATTTGTGCAACTGCCACCTTCATTACCTATCCCTTTTATCTCAAATTGTGGAGAAGAAAAATGCAGTTTTCCATATTATGAGCTCCCATAGTCACTGGATTATATTGTTTATACTCTGCAGAATGACTTTATTGTCATGTATATCACATTTTTAACACAAAAACAGGAAATTGTATGTATTGCCTGGCTGCTGTTTATTCTTCCAATGGGTATCTTGTAAAGTACGCCGTCCAAGTTGTTTTCTGTTGATGGGTTTCTGGAACTTGCATTCTTATTGCTGTACAACATCTCTTGGAAGATGGGATTTTTGTGGAGGTCTCTTACTGAGGGATTTCATGGGGTCCAGAGACATATCTTATGTTGAAAACCCTTACTTCTGTTATGCTGCCATTGGTTGTATAGAAAAAACATTAATGACCCCTGAGAATAATCTCATCCTGAACTTTGTAACAAGAAGAAGGGTGTCCCTGATGCATGTGATTATGTTGTGGAAGTATGGCCATGTGGTATTAGAGCAGTAGAAGGTAGGAAGTTCTGAGTTTCTCCCACACCAGCTACTTGGCAAGTCTGACAAAAATTTTAAATCCAATGTCCATGCCTAAATCAGCACATTATATATCATTATCTTGAGGTATCATCTCCTGGCTGATCATATCTGCTTTGTTAATTACTTGAAGTATTGGAGAATTATTGTTTTTTTAATATATTTTTCATCAAATGGACTTCTTAATGTTGTTACTTAGGTTAATATTTATATTTCTTTTGCAGGAACAGCATAGCAGCCTCAGCAGTTTGTGTTTTCAACTTGAGTGCCATAACTCAGGCCTTTAATGGACCATTCAAATACCAGGAAAATTCTCGCTCTGCTTGGCTTCCATATTCCAATCCTAACCCTAATTTTCAGGTACAGATATGTGGGAGAAGGACAATAGTTCACATGACCTTTTTCTCAAAGTGCTGTATGGTTCACAGTTAATAAGTCCAGTTTTGCAGTATGTTGTAGCCTAAGACCTTAAAAAAATTATAACAAAAAACCCCCAACAACTTAAGATATCCTCTTTTTTCAGCATACTTAATTTTATCCTTCCACAAAATAATTTGGGTTGAAAAGCAGATGTGCTTTGGAGGGTAGGAGAACAAATCTTTAACTTCAATCTTCTGTCAAAATGAAACGCTATAGTTTCCTGTCAAGGTAACATTAATTCCTGGCTGAAGTATGATCAAACCGCTATTCTCTTTTACATCGTATTTGTACTATTAGAACCTGAAAAATGAACATAGTTTGACAGAAAATGAAAAGGAGGGTGGAGAGGGGGGTAAAGAAGGAGTGGTCAGGGGTTTGTATGTTTTCCTGTGCAAGGTGGTCCACACTCCCTGAAGAGTCTGATTAAAAGATTCTGTGATGTGGTGTGCCCCTCGTTTGAACTTGTCAGCTTCAGAGGGTGTAATAATCTGCAGTTGGCTGAGAGCATAAAGCTACTTAGTCCAAAGTGGGTCACTCAGTGAAACTTTCTGCAAAAAGAAAAGGGTATTTCAGGTAAGCACATACGTATTGTTTTCTTCTTTGGCATAGTCACCACTCCTACTAGGACAATTTTAGTGAGTGTGATTCTAGCAAGGGAAAACAGCATTAATTTAGTGATTAACAATAGCTTTTCACCAAGATACTTAATTGTATTCACCTTTATCCACCTTTCAGCCTCCCTTAATCTCAATGCAATTTCACGAGTTCAGTGCTGCTGCTGTAACAGCCTTCCCTGTCTTCTTGTAAGGATCATGACATCTTTGCAAGCATGAAACAGAATCACCCATTGAGGATTGTAGGTAGTTTTAATTACTTCCTGATCTGTGCAAACAAAGGAAAATCAGGCACGGAATTTGCTCTGAATTACAGGCCAGAGCCACAATTACCTTTCCTAAATAATATGTTCGGCATTAGCCCCAAGTGACAAGGCACCATTTACGTAAATCATATTGCAGAAGTGGGCTATATTTGTATATAGTTTTTTACACATTATAGAAATACTTGTATTGTCAAAATAGTGATAGTAAGAGGGTCTAAGTGAGGCTAAATTTTTGAAGGAGAAAGCCTGAAGAAAGGCTTTTATGTAAAAATCTTCCTTCTGACTAGGTGAGAAAGACCAGTAAGAGTTATTAAGCTCTCCCTACAAACCTTGTGTTAATGTAGTGATAATTACTGTGAGAACAACCCCTACAGAACGGTACATACAAAGATGACAGCCTGATGGCTGTGTAAAAATGGTTTAAGTCTCTACTGTACTGTCAGTGCTCATCTCTAAATCCCAGTCAAGACTGAGGTGTTGGAAGAAATTTCTTGCTTGAGTAGTCTGTCTGATTTTAGTATGGCTGGTACTTCATCAAATTTACAAGAACAGTGACAACAGTTGTATCGTATCTCATTGAGCAACAGTTTTGCAGGCCAGCACTAGTATTGAAAGCTGTAAAGTGGCCATTTACAACACAGTATTGAAGCAAATTGACATTAACGGATCTTTAGGTATCATTAGTGATGTCAAACTTCTGTTCTTCTGCAGGTGCTATCTGTCATTCTGTTGAACTTTGTGTCAGATTTCTGGCTCGGTAACTGCAGCACTGGTGGATACCAGAAGCTAGTCTAATGCTTAGAGCTAGGTGTAACCACTTTCTGTGACTTGATGGTGCTTTAGAGTACATACTGCATGTAGATGGGATACATCCATTGGCTGAGTCACTGGTTTCCTTGCCGGAAAGGGCTTTTGTTTTGTAGACTGCTTATGATAAAATATCAGAAGTTCTGTTTGTGTAGACTCTTATCCTCAGAGTATTCACCTACTCAGCAATAACACACAGAAGTATGTGATTTGAAGGAAGATGCTGCTGTGTAGTGATAGTTAACATCAGACATTCTATTTCCAAGACTGGATTGTATTAATGAAATATTTTCCAGATTAGAATACTATTGGAGTCCTAGTTTTGAGGAACACTGCTTTTCTCCAGAGGTTGTTGCTTTTCTCTTTACACAGGACAACTTCCATTGTAAGACCAAGGACCATATGTATTTTAGCGTACTATGAATGTTCCAGCTGGAATCTTTCCTGCTTGATAGATTCAGAGAAATTCTTCTTTGGCGTGGTTTATTTTTTTCACTGGCCTGACTTGCAGGGTGCTCACAGAGCAAGTAATTGTTTCCTGCCAGTTGCTTAAGTGTCCTTCTTCATCATATGATCTCTTATTATGGAATTATTTATTTGAGTTTTTCTTAACGTTTGTGGGTTTGGAATGATCACTTAACTTTGGATCGAAAACATGGCAATAATGAAAAAGTAACTGGTAGGGTTTTGCACATTATTATTTTGTTCATGCTGTAATTCATAGCATAATTTATCACATAATAGAATAGAATGAAAAAATATGACTTAGGTATGCCTTTCACATAACCAAAATATTTGATAAATGTTGTGAAGTGCTGCTTTACTTCTGTGCAATTATGCATGAGTAAGCATGTGGATGTTTACATATTCACATGCACTAAGCAGCTTTCTCTTTTGTGTCCTCAGTTAGTTGAAGACTTAAACACAAAGATGCCAAATTAACTGCCACTTATTTTGCTTTGTTTATCTGTGCTTGAAATCTGTGTGTGCTGTTAGTGAATAATTTCCTGTAAGAAGAGAGTACAGTTTTCAGATATAAAATGTGGTCAGTTCCAAAGCAAAGATGTCTTTGCTTTGGATAACACTTTATAGTTGGTGCTCTGCACTGTCCATTCTTGGCTAGTGAAGGCAGGGTCTGAAGAAGCTGATAGAACTGTGCGTGGTTCTGTGACCTGGGCTTTCTGTCAGCCCCTGGCTGTGGTAGGACATGGCATTTCCTTTGAAAATTTCTTATGTCTTTAGCACTGTGTCTGTGTAAATTATGAAAACCACCAGTCAGAAAATTCTGTGGATTGTTGGGTGGTAGTTTTTCCCCCTTCCTGCCCTGTGAACATAGGACATAGCAAAATATTACTGTAGCCCACTTGTGGTGGTCAGTCTGGTGCCCTTCCTTATTGTCTAGAGTTAGGGAGCCTTCATATTACTGCCTCAGGAAAGTGGAGCTTCTTCAATCACTGTGTGGACAGTCTCATCAGCACCAAAATGAGACCTGAAAGTGGAGTTCCGCAGTGACACTACAAGATACAATCTTGGTTTTTATTTTCCTGTGCTGTAAATCAGAAAGTAAATCTGTTGTTGTCATTGACACATATAGTAATGGTTCTTTTATATGTTTACAGTGTGGCACCATGGACCAGGGTTTGTATGTAAATCTGACTGAGAGAAATCTTCAGGATGCTCAAAAATTCTTCTTAATGCATGAGGTCATTCAACCAGTTATTCCAATTCCTTACTTCATGGAAGACAACAGCAGATTTTCCCATGTGGTTGTGGATGTCGTGCAGGGCAAGGACATGCTTTTCCACATCATCTATCTTGCCACAGGTATGAACTCTGCATTGCTATGACAGCTGCAAAAGTTTGTGAGGTCTATGGGTTTTAATGTGCTGTGAATCAATTATGGAATATGTATAGTGCACCTTGAACAACAGCTTTTCCTCTTTGACAGCGTTAACTCTACCTTCTACCTTCTCTGAGTAGATCAGTTGAGCAGTTTGCAATGTCTTTGTTTATATTATGTTGTGAACTCAAATTTTGGTGTCTGTTTCCTATTCTCCTTTGAAGGTATGCAGCCTACGGGCTCTTGAGGGAGCAAACAGTTGCAAATTCTACCGACAGGACTTCACAAGTTTCTTCATCTTTTATTGTTCGTAATTGGTTCAGAGTACAATCTCACACAAGATAAGATGGTTTACGATCCTGAGATAGAAATAACTCTGCAAATAGCAAATACAATTACTGCTATTGCTATTTCCAACTTTTCTGCTCACAAATATTTTATTACCTTTCCTTTTCATCTAATTTTTAAGTCATTCATTATGCAGTTTTACACCCTGCCTTATTATTTGTCCATTTATATGTGAGCTTAGCAACGAAAGAAAAATAATCCTCCACCTAAAATTGCCTTGGTTGGAACTTTTCTTGCTTCAAAATTTCAAGCTGCTTAAAAATAGTGAGGGTGTTAGAGAACTGTTTTTGCAGAACGAGGATGTCTCCAGCTGAGACTGAAATACTAGGTTGGAGTGGCATCTTTAGAGCCTCATGGCATAAAAATTAGGGTAGTTCTCAAATACTTAGTCCCATACACATTAGAAGGGGATAGCTCATCAAAACAATGGTTTGTTAACGTGCATAGTTTGACTCACAGTGAGTAG
>NW_010518325.1:0-22148 GCF_000687285.1 Phaethon lepturus | reverse complement strand
GGGAAAGAATCTGTTTATCAACAAGAGGAAAAAAAATCCTAATGCTATTTATTTGATCTTGTAATCAATGAATTAAATTTCAAAATTGTCATTGATTCAGTAGAAATTGGATCAATCCTTTTAATTACTAAAGTTATGATGTACTAAAGAAAATCGTATATTCTATAGATTATCATTTATCAAGAGCCCAAGAAAAATGTGCATTGTGGTTCAAAATAGGATTGAGTTTTCCCTTGAAAACATGATACCATTTTTCAGAGAAGATTGCTTCTTCTGAGTCTGATGAAATTTTATAGTAATTTGGGGCATTCAGATGAGACAGCATTTCTTTGCATGTTATCCTTGTAGCTTTCTCATTGTGCTCCATGAAAGACAAGCAGTAATATAAAATCTTTTAATAGGTTATAACTGTGCTTGGATTTGACCAATGTAGTCAAAACAACCTGCGGGTTGGTAAATCATAGCATTTTTAAGTGAAATCATTTCAATACTAAATGCTGTTTGTATTGTAGACATCTCCTGACAGAAACATGTACTGAATTGGTTTTATATGAAGAGAATATCACTGCTTTCTGGGATATTTACATTATAATGGCAGCACCGAGAATGATGTCATTTGTCATAATTCTGATTGTCTTCAGTTTTCAGTTTCCCTTACTGTGTTTCCTTTTTGTTTGATTCAGTAAGTGAGGATCTAAGTTGCGTGGTTCATTAATAAATTATGTTCAGTAAAGGTTCTAGCTTCTTTTTATGCATGCATCTTGCTGCTAAGAAAGATATTGCTTCTCTATTCCTTATGATGTATGCTTGCCTTCCACTTTCAGTCTTCTCTGTACCTCAGGTTTTGGTCTTTCGTGGCAGTAGGATACTTCCTTAGCTGGATCTTTAGTCTGACTCCAGCACGTGCTTTTATGTAATTGGACAGTGTATGTTTTATAAGTGTGAGAAACTGTACGATAAAAAAACTCAATAGGTAACAATACAATGTTCTTGAAGTTTTCTTGACAGAGCAATTCTATTTCATTTCTATTTCACTGAATCACAGTGGTTTTTCTTAACATTCCTTCTGCCCCCCTCCACACCAAATTAAGTGTAAGTACTAAGCTTTATTTTCCAAAAAATATTAATATTCAGTTTTCAGAAAAAATACTATTTTGGTAGATTTTAAAATGACCACACATGTTTATGTATAAGTACCATACTTACAATACATAAAAGTAGTTTAAAAATCCCAAGTTATACCAAAATACACAGTATAATTTACTTAAAATCTTACGATTTGAGGAGAAAGGCAGTATTTTTACCTTCTTTGTGTGCAGGTCATAATTTTAATTTCATGGTATTGGTAATGATGCAGCATCTTAGTTCTCCGTAGTCCTATCTTTGCTTCTGTAGAAGCTGTGGAACAGTTAGCATTGAGTTTGCATCCTAAACTGGATGTGGTAGAAGATTACTGAGAAAACACCACTGCTTCTGTAAACAACAGAAGCTGAAAGGCATTGGCCTTAACATTGGAAATTAACAATAACTTTGGAAGCAGACCAAGTTTAACAATTTTGAATTAATCCAACATCCAGCCTTCCTCCCCCATACAATATCATCTACCTCAAGCTCCTAAACACCGTAAAGCATATGGATGTTTGAGAGAGGTGGAAGAGTGGGGTTACAGTCACCACCAGATTTTAAAAAGGTTGTCATTATTGTATCTTTTCTGATTTAGTTTTCTTGCATTATTAAAAGTGGTGGCAAATTAAATATGGTGTTAATTTTTTGCCACAATGCTCCATTTTCAAAAAAAGCCAAAGGAATGATCTGGGGAGCAACGAGCTGGTCTGCTTTACTTCAGCCCCTGGGAAAATCAGGGAGCACACTTCTGTGGGAACATGATAGAGAAGGTGGTTGGGAACATTCAGCATGGTGAGTCACACCTGACCAACCTGGTTGCTTTCTGTGATAAAATGACTGGATTTGTGCATGAGGAGAGGGTCAACTTTAGCAAGGCTGCTGACACTGTCCCCCACAATATTCATATATCCAGATTAGGATGTTACAGTCTGTGTGTGTGGACAACTGGATATATAAAACCTGCTTGGGTGTTAGGCTCAGAGAGTAGTTGTTAATGGGATGCATACAAATGGTAAGGAGCTGAGTACTGTCCTGTTTAACATTTTAATTAATGACCTGGAGGAGGCAACAGAGTGCACTCTATCAAATGTGCAGATGACAGCAGACTGGGGTACCAGTAGTTACACTGGAGGACAGTGCTGCCATCCAAAGGACCTAGACATACTGGAGGGACGGTCTAGCAAGAACCTCATGAAATTCAACAGGTGCAAATACAAAGTCCCAAATCTGGGAGAGACTAACTCTATGCAGTGATTGAGGCTGGGGACTGACCGTCTAGGAAGTAGCTCTGCTTGAAAGGATTTGGGGACTTTGGTAGGCAGAAAGCTGCACATGAGCCAAGACCATGCCCTCGCAGCAAAGGTAGCCAACAGTGTTTCAGGCTCTACTAAGAGCAACATAGCCGGTAGAACAAGGGAAGAGGTTATCCCCATATACTCAACACACTTTAGACCACATCCAGTTTTGGCCTCCCAGGATGAGGGAACTGGCCTTGTTCATCCTAGAGGATAGAAGGCTTCAGAGGGGGCCTACTAGCAGCCTGCCTACAGGGAGATTGCATGAAGAATGAAGCCAGGCTTTTCACAATAGTGCATCATGGGAAGACAAGAGACAACAGGCAGAGAGTTTCAGACTGGATAGAAAGAAATACTTTTTCACTCTGAGGACAGTCAGATTTCCCAGAGGAGTTTTGCAGTCTCCATCCTTGGAGGTTTTCAAGGCCAGACAGAAACCCAGTCTATGTTATAGCGAGCTGTCCTTGAGCAGAAGGTTGGCCTTGAGACCTCCTGATGTCCCTTCCAACCTAAATTATCCTCTGTCTATCGTATGCCAGTACAATGTGCAAATTGGTTGGGCTAAATTACATTTTTACTCAACCCTGTGATATAGATACGTTGTACTTTCTGCTGCCAAAATGGAAGTGCATTCAACTCTACTAGAAGTACCAGCAGTAAGCATTTTACACCTACTGGTATAAAACAGGATGGATCCAACCTGTGTTGTATGAGATGTACTCTGCATAACTTTTGCAGTTATAATTCATTACAACATTCTTACAAAAATTGGCTTTTAAAATGCACAAAGCTGATCCAGTGGAAAGGTAAACATATAGAGTGGATTGAATACAAATGAATGCTCTGCTGTCTTTGTTACTCAAAGCAAAAATGCCATTCTTTGAAGCAGATGGGCAGTAAAGACAAAATTCTCTCTTCCCCCTCTCACATTCACTTACCTATGCACCCTGTAATTAGAATGCAAATATTGCAGAGGAGAATAACCCTGACAGTATGATAGTGTAATCTAATTTCATTAAACCTTAAATAAATGTAATATTACTGGAGGAGAGACTGGGAGTAAGCAAACAAATTCATTAATCTGCTGTGTCAACAGCCTTCATTTTCTAAACTTTTGTCAAGTCATCATTTTGCTAGGAGATTCTGATGTGCTGGGATTTAACAGCTACTGCTTATATAAAAAATATACTTTAGTACTTTGGAAACATGTCTTAATCTTTTGCTGCACTGACTTCTAACACAGAATGAAGGGTTATATCAATTCCTGCACATTTTGTGTTGCTTAGAACTAGCAATGCTGCTGGTTTTAGGCAGGCAGAAATTCCTGAAACAATTTTCAGTAATTCATGGAGGAAAGTCAGAGAAAGCATTCACAGAAGTTCTGAACAAAATATCATCTATAATAATAAGTTAAAAGCAGAGCAAAACTAGAGAACAACATGATATTCTGACAACTTTCAAGATTAAAAGACTTTACGCCCTTCTTCACTAGAAAAAATTCAAAGTAAAATGGTGCTATATGTTACGGTTTTGTTTCCCTCCCTTTTGTTCCTTTTTTCCCCCTTCCATTTCTTTCTCCGTTTCAATTTAAATGCCTAGGTGTCCCATGGTTTAAAAACTTTGCCAATATCAAAAGGTCTTCAAAACGTTTGTCAGAAAACAGGATGCTGCAACAAGAGCAAGTAGCCCTTATTTAGAAGACTGTTGCAAAATGTATTGATTTATTAGAATTAATAAGAAAATTATTAGGTATGGTGTCTATTTGGAAGGTATTCTGAAAACAGTTTCTGGTTGCTGTTTTTTGGGAGTTCAGAAAAGGTAATATTTGCACTGTCTGAAAAGAAACTTTAAGGCCATATTTTAAAAATTACTTTGTGGAAAAACTCCCATGTTTTCTCTTTTCTGCCGTTCCACTGGACAGAGGATGTCCCTTCCATATACTGAGTGGAAAAGGTATACGCCCAGTGGTGGATCTTGATTATTGGTATTTATAGTTTAGCATTGATGAACTTGGGGTATGTCTAACTTATAAAAAGAGTTTGAAACCTGAAGAAAGATACATTGTTGGCTACATTGCACATCTCTAAAGAGTAGGTTGTTCACTGAACTGAAACCTGATTTTTATGCCAAAAGCCAGGTTTTATCTGAGGTGTAAAGATGACTGGAAGATGTTACAACAGGTTTTGAACTTCCCTTTCCAAGAAGTTCTAGAAAGTGTTTTTCCCTGCTCTTAAGACCTCAAAATTACAGGTAGCAATGCAGAGAGTAATGATAAAAATAATTCTGATGAAACACATAGAGCAATTACTATGAAGTGGAGAGGTTTCACAATGAAATTTCAAAAAATATTTTTTGAAAATGCAGATAGATTTTCCATATATTTGCCTTAAGAAGGGTTATAACAGCTAATAGATCCACACAAATTAATGTTTTTCCATGAAGCCCTGATGCTGTATATTATCCAGAAACCAGTCTCAACCTCATGAAGTGATTTGGAAGTATGCATGAAACTCAGATTGGAAATGCTATCAAAACAGTTTGTATTTCTCCTGTTTGTCTTACTAGATGGCAGTAAATTGATGCAAAGCAGTGCATGATTTGATTCCTCTGTGATTTTTGTTACAGTTCTATCTTTTTCCTTTTGTTTTTGTAATCACTGCATGACATGTTTTGCTAGAGAACAATCCAAGGTCTTAACAAGATAAAAAAGTTTTGTGTGTGTGTTTTTGCTAAAAAATCTTAAATGAAATATTGTCATTTTCCTGGCAGACTACAGGCTCTGATCAAATTGTGCAGCTTTCACAGTTTAATGTGCATGGTGTCATAATATATGTAGTAATGTGAAGTCATGGACCTTAAAATTACAACCAAAAATATATGCTTATCTGTGTTTCATACATGGTGAGCAACAAACCTTAAATTGATTGCATTTTCTCCCATTTGGTGCTACTTCTGACTGTATTATCTCAGGTTTGTTGAGGTTATTGGAAGTAATATGCAGATAATTTTTGTAGAAAGGCGCTATAGACTTTTCCTCTCAGCTTGAGAAGCACCTTTTTAGTCTAGAAATGACAGTGTAAATGCAATAATAATGATAATAATGATGATCAAAGTAGTTTTAATTTGAGTCACAAGTCAAGTGTGAAAGTGGTAGGTAGTCTATTTATATGTTTTAATACTTGCTAGTTCAAAATCAGAGAAACAGGAAAATCAAAGTGCAGATGGATAATGAGGCATATACACTGTGGCAGGCAGTCAACACCATTTAAAACCGTTCTTGTCTCTTGTAGCAGAAAACAAAGTTGCTTTGTTTGTTATGCCTTTCCTTGGCAAAGGTATAGTGTGCTTTTACGCAGTTGTAAAGCACTCCTGCAACAGATGTAAACTTCTTACCCTTCTGGCCTTATGCAATGTGTTTTTAAGCAAGGACAGTCATCAGTTATGCTGCTGTCTAAAACTGGTGCATGTTGGAAGACACCGGCTCTAACAGCAACATGTTGATCTTAACATTTGTTTAAAAAAATCAAGCAGTAAAATTAAATAACCTTAAATTAATAACCGTAAAATTAATAACCTTATTCTTGGTTCTTTTTGCAGTGACCACTACCTCAGATAAAGGAAAACCCCAGATGAATGAATACTTTGTTTATATTATTAGTCTTTCCAGGAAACATTTTTCTGCAAATGTAAAAAATAGATTTAAAAAGTTGCATGTTTTTTTCTTCAAGAGTCTAACATTCACTCTAGGATTTATGCTAATGTTACTAAGAATGCTTGCTGTATATTTCTGCTAGAATATTCATCTTGTTTTCCATGTAGAATATCTTTAAAGACAAAGAAGGATAATGTAAACCACAGCTGGTTTACTATGTAATTTAAACACAGAAATGTTGACTTGCCATTGCCTTGTGTATTGCATCATCTGTACTGGGCAAAGTGGCTTTAAAATGTTACCAAATGAGAATGGTCATGTCTAATGTCCAGGCTACATAGTTATAAACGATACTACAAGGCTTTAGAGAATCAAACCCAGTATTTAAAATGTCCAGTAGCACTTATGTCCCTTGGCTTTATCACTGTGTGTAAAGATAAATCATTCTGCCAGCTCCAGTTGGAGAGTGCTAGAGAGGTTTCTTAACAAATAGATGGCTTATTAAATTATTCATTGACAGCAATTTATATGTGAGAATCATAGATCTTTATTTGGTTCACAAATTACCCACCACTTATTTGTAGTAATTTTTTGTTATTATAATCAACCCATAAATAGGTCAGGATTTTGATTAGTTTGTTGCTGATATTTGCTCATATGGTTTGTTCATATTTTAAATAGCATGTTCATGAATTGCCTGCTGCAAGTCGATGTCATTTGTATTCTGTTCTCTCGTGGGACAGATTGAAGTAGGAGAAGCCCTTTTTTTCTGTTCACAAATTATCATTATGGCTTTATAATTGCCCAGCTCTATCAGATAAAGACTATAAATAAATGTCCAAAGAACATACGGTGTGTGCACTTCTGTGCCGCCACTGGAAGTCAGAATTACTGCAAAAGCAGCTACTGACTGAAGAACAGCTGGCTCTGCATGAAAGCGAGACTAATGCGCAGGCCTGGGAGGGAAAGATTGCGAAGAGCTGGAGACAAAGTCTTAACCTTCCATTAAAAAGAGACCAGCTCCTTTTTAGCACAGTGGTGCTGAGCTTTCAAATCCTGTTTGACTACTTTATAAACTTAGATTGGACAAAGAGCCTTTCCTTCTTCTTTTCTAGTTTTTTGGGGACTATCACTTCTTCTTCCTGGCATGGAAACTAGACTTGATAATCCCTACATTCATTTGTTATTAGATAATTCTATTGCACAGACTGTGATGCTGCAAGTAAAAGAGGTATCGTACATTGTACTACAAGTACTAATCAGTGTTGTTCTGCTGTCTTCAAAGCCAAGGTATCTATTGACAGCTAAGCCTATATTCAAATCTCTTGTTTTGCCCCTGCTAGTGTGCAGTGCCAGTTAACAGGCTTAGTCCTCATTTCGGAAACAGCTATTGGAATTAGTCATACCTCAGGGTGAAGTTTGACCTTTGAACCAGCTGTGTAACTCTTCATAGAATCACAGAATCATTAAAGTTGGAAAAGACTTTTAAGATCATCAAGTCCAACCAGCAACCCAACACCACCATACCCACTAAACCATATCTTGAAGTACCACATATACATGTTTTTTGGAATACTTCCAGTGATGGTGACTCCACCACTTACCTGAGCAGCCTGTTCCAATGCTTGACCACTCTCTCAGTAAAGAAATTTTTCCTGATATCTAGTCTAAACCTCCCCTGGTGCAACTTGAGGCTGTTTCCTCTTGTTCTATTGCTAGTTACTTGGGAAAAGAGACCAACACCCACCTCACCACAACCATCTACCACCTCTCTGGGTAACCCGTGCCAGTGTTTCACCACCCTCATTGGGAAAAATATCTTCCTTCTATCTAGTCTAAATCTGCCCTCGTTTAGTTTAAAATCATTGCCCCTTATCCTATCACAAGGCACCCTGCTAAAAAGTCTGTCCCCATCTTTCCTATAGGCCACCTTGAAGTACTGGAAGGCTGCAAGAAGGTCTCCCTGGAGCCTTCTCTTCTCCAGGCTGAATAACCCCAGCTTTCTCAGCCTGTCCTCATAGGAGAGGTGTTCCATCCCTCTGATCATTTTGGTGGCCCTCCTCTGGACCCTCTCCAATGGGTCCATGTCTTTCCTGTGCTGAGGGCTCCAGACCTGGATGCAGGACTCCAGGTAGGGTCTCCTCAGAGTGGAGTTAGAGGGGCAGAATCACCTCCCTGGACCTGCTGGCTACGCTTCTGTTGATGCAGCCCAGGGATATGGTTGGCCTTCTGGGCTGCGAGAACACATTGCTGGCTCATGTCCAGCTTTTCATCCACCAATACCCCAAGCCCTTCTCAGCAGGGCTGCTCTCAATCCATTAACCCCCCAGCCTGTGCTGATACTGGCGGTTACCCCGACCCAGATGCAGGACCCTGTACTTGGCCTTGTTGAACCTCATAAGGTTTACACAAGTCAGTGCCTCAAGCTTGTTCAGGTCTCTCTAGAGGGCATCCTGTCCCTCAGGTGTGTCAGCCACACCACTCAGCTTAGTATCATCTTCAGACTTGCAGAGAGTGCACTCAATCCCATTGTCTGTCTCATTGATGAAGATATTAAAGAGTATTGGACCCAATACGCACCTCTGAGGAACACCACTCATCGCCGATGTCGCACCCCTTGGTGTGACCATCCAACCAATTCCTCGTCCACCAAATAGTCCACCCATCAAATCCATGTCTCTCGAAGTCCATGTAGACAACATCCATAGCTCTTCCCTTGTCCAATGATGTGGTCATTCCATCATAGGAAGCCACTAGGTTGGTCAGGCAGGACTTGCCCTTGCTGAAGGCATGCTGGCTGTCTCAAATCACCTCCCTGCCCTCCATATACCTTAGCATAGCTTCTAGGAGAATCTGCTCCATGATCTTCCCAGGCACAGAGCTGAGGCTAACAAGTTGGTAGTTCCCAGGGTCCTCCTTGCTTCCCTTTTGTAAAAATGGATGAATTCCCTTTTACCAGTCTCCAGGGTCTTCACCTGACCGCCGTGACTTTTCCAATATCATGGAGAGTGGCTTTGTTAACCCATCACCCCAATCCCCCTCAGCCAATTCCCTCAGGACTCTGGGATGCATCTCATCAGGTCCCATAGACTTGTTCATGTTCAGGTTCCTCAGATGGTCTCAAACCTGATCTTCTCTTACAGTGGGAGGGATGTTGCTCCTCCAGTTCCCCTCTTGCAGTCCATCCCCTCAGGAGGTGTGGGAAGAGACACTGCCAGTGAAGACTGAAGCAAAGTAGCTGTTGAGTACCTCAGCCTTCTCCTCACCTGTTTTTGCCAGTTTGCCAGTCTTGCTCATCAAGGGGGTTACACTTTCTTTGACGTTCCTTTTCTGGCTGACATACCAGTAGAAGCCCTTCTTATTATTCTTTGCACCCCTTGCCAAGTTCAGCTTCAGCTGTGCCTTGGCCCTCCTGACCCCATCCCTACCCAACAGGACAGTGTCCCTGTGCTCTTCCCAGGATACCTGTCCCTGCTTCCACTGCCTGTGCAGTTCCTTCTTGCCCTTTAGTTTGCCCAGCAGGTCTCCACTCAGCTATGGTGGTCTCTTGCCTTCATTTCTTGATTTCTTACACCTGGGTGGCTTTATATGTGTGATATTCAGTGTGAGCTGTCAATGAAGAAATCATTAAATGGAATTTTCTCCTGTTTTTGTTAATGTTTGAGTTTCTTTGTTCTGCAGCATTTTTCCCAGTAAAGCTCAGTAAATCCAAATGTTTACAACTAAGCAAATACAAGCAGTGCCACCAGTAATCAGCGGGGGTTTTCTCCAATAGTATTTGTGGATTTTTATTTTTTTTTCCTTGTGTTACCCAGCTCTGGTCTTAGGATATGGCAAATCTTCATAAGCTAAAGAATTTCTCAATAAAGATATGCCTTATTTACTTTGTTGTGTGACTTGTAAGAGTCATCAAAAAGTGAAGATGTGTTATTCTGAATGCTGTAGCCTTTCTGTGAAGAGTCATGTAACCTGCAGGCAGACTCACAAAAAGATAGGTTTCATATGCATTTTACTGCATCACATCACTGGGTAAGAGTCATAACATTTGGAGCAGAGACTCACTTGTCTACAGATTCATTCTTCTACTTTTCATTTATTTTTATTATTCTTTCTTATCCCATGGAGCTTGGAAATTTGTTTCTACAATGGCACACCTTCAGGAGGAATAGGCATGACCATAACTGACACAGTGGTTAGATAACTTGCCTAGGAGATAACTGCTGATTTTTAACTGACAAGCTCTCTGAGATTTCCTAGTTATTGCCGGATGTCCCAACTCCTAGACTGTTATATAAAGAATATAATGTAACATGATTATATATATTATATGCTATGACTATTACTGCTTCATTGTCCTTGAGTAGTGAGATGAACATCTTCTGCAGGGAAGTTTTCAGGTGCATGTCTCTAATCTCAGCTTTGCTTCTGTCTCTTGTCCATTTACTTCTGAATTTACATTAGATTAGAAAGAAAATAGTTCTTTCCTTCTGTATTTCTGCACAAAAGCTGTGCTTCATGCTGAAATTTCTGCTGAAGTTCTATGCACATCATACTGGATTTGAACTAGATTATATGTACCGGATTTAGCTCATCTGGTGACGGAGGCATAGGGACATGTACCACGCAAACTGCAAATGAGTTTCAGTAGAGAATGGTCTCTGAAACATTCTAGTCAGCCAAGTTTATGATGCTTCTGGATCCGTACAGTAGTCAGTTGTCTTTCTGACACTTCCAATGAAAATAGCCACATATGACTCAGTTAAGAAATCAGGCAAGGTTTACTGTGGGTTATTCTCTGAGAAATAGTTTTCTCCACTTGTGCATGTAAGTGCTTCTTTGATCTGGGCACTGGAATATTTATTCAGTGGGAAAACACTATCATATTCATAGCATGCATTAGGTAGTACAAGGTATTTATTATTGTGGTGGCATGAAGGAAGGCAATAAAAATGATAGGATCAGTAAGCACTCCCTGTCTGGTCAGATCCAATCAGACTTAATACATCTCAACTGTGGGAGACTGGCAGGGATCCAGGGCCTGTATTTGATAGTAATTTTATCCTTTGTGTACAGTGTGGCATTCTTCACTGCTGCTCTCTGTCAGATAGCAAGCCTTAAATCATAAGAACCATTTCATCTTGCTATTAATTTCTATGTTTATTATCCACGCTACTACTTTAGTTAGAGGTTACACATTTCTTTAGAGGTGCTCATCTCCACTATCTGAGAAGTCCAGTCCTACGTACTGATTAAACACTTTGGCAGGGCTCTCAAAAATTGGATTGTTTTCTCTTCCTGCGAATAAGCTTCTGGGAAATTAATATACACTTTTTTGTTGGTTTCATTGTGAGTTGTCTTACTCAGTAGCAATCTTATAGTTTTACTTCTTTCTCTTTTCAGAATCCAGGATATCGAAATCATGCATCTCTTGATAGGTGTAATATTTCTTAACACATAAGAATTCTTGTGTTTTCTTTGCCTCAGGGCTTCAGGTTTTCTGTATGTATGTGTGATTTTTAATACAGTAAAAGCTGGATGTTGCCAACAAGAGTGGCTGTAATTACAACATGTTGCCAAATGGGCATTGTCTGGAATAGGTGTTATTCACATGTAGGTCTTGATATTGAATCCATTTAGTTATCATCTAACTGTCCTTAGGGGGTAAATTTTTTTCATGTTTGGGAATAAAAGTGTTGCCAGTCACACTCTTCTTAGCCACCTGTGTCTGAACTGCAGTCTAATTTGTCCTAATTTATGTCTGTAACTGTAAACTAGATGGCTCACTTCTAAAAACATCTGTTGGAATTCTTGGTAAAGGTAGACTTGTAGCACATGCTCACAGGTTAACGTGCATATTGGCAGGATCTGTTTGATTCAAATACAGTAACTGTTATCAAAGGCAATAAATATGTTAATTTTGTTTTGCTTTAGGTTTGATGCACCAACATAGTCTTAATATTCTATTTCATTTTGAACCTGACATTGTTGAAGCGCATTCCTTTTCTGAGCTAGGAGAATGTTCCTTTTTGCATGCCAAGTTATTTCAATCTGATGCAAGACCAAAAAAATGTTATACTGGCCTTCTTTAAGGATGCTGGCTTCATCTGTCATGATCCTTGTAAATATTTTTTTATTACTGAGTAACTTTATAGACAAACTTGGGTAAACTGAATACAAATTCAGAATGAGATTATTGCTTGGTAAGATCGAGCACTTTGTGCTTGATGTTGTTGCGAATCATGTCTTTGCTCTGTATTGCCTACCTGAGATTTCCTGATACCTCCACAAGGAAGAAAAAGAGAACGAGGTTTGGGTATTAGAGCCAAATTGGAAATTGTTGACAATCACCTCTTTGCCAAGTCCTGAGAACTAACTTTCTGTTCTCGAATTCATTAAAGCCTCATCTAAAGACTTTATGCTGTAGTTTTAACCAAATCCTCTCTGCATGAACAACATCTCTTAAACCAATGTTAGTATCTGAAGTATTGTTATATGTTTGTATTCTCACATTTTAATATAACATTCTGACGGGGGTATATATGATGATACTTGGTATGGGGACATGATCAGGTAGCTGTGCTTGAGCAAATCTGATACACGTCCATGGGACTATCCTCTGCAACACGAGAGAGAAGAGTCAGCCTGTTGATACAGTGATCCAGAAGATAGCAACAACTTATACAGTGTATGTAGAGCTGAGGTTTAATTTCTCTTGGGCTTCAAAGTTCAAAGCCATCTCTTCCACTTCCTTGTTGAATGCTTGATCCAGGAGAGAAGGGGCTGCTGTGGGTGGAGAGGAGCATCCTGGATCCACGTCCTGCCAGTGTTCTAATCTGCACGCAGAGCACGCAGTTCATCTGGCCTGCAGATGCAGGAGCACAGCAGCTCACAAGCCAAGTTGGTAGAGAATTCGGCTAGAGATGATGCCTTGCTCCCTGCTGCAAGGACTATTAAGGATTTTTTTCTGCTGCCTTTTTAAATAAGCAGTAAGTGCTCCCTGAAATTCCCTAAGGACATGGAAGGCACCGATTGCTTGCGGGGCATAAAATCACATCAGAAGCTGCTGAGAGTAAGGAAGAGGTGTTTTTCACAGGCTCAGTATATTGCTTATCTCTCTCTCCCCCCTGTTCCCATCCCTTTGAAACTCTTCTCCACTGGTGTACGTTAACACGACTCTCAGGGACTTCATGATTTTTCTTGGCTGCAGCTGAGACTTTTCTGTCTTTAATTCAGCTGTCTTCTATACGTCGAGGGAGACTAAGGTAATTGCCTGTCCCTGGTTTTGAATTTGTCAGCAAATCAAGTCAGTGTGCAAGAAAACAGCATAATGAAAGAAGTTTTAAATCTTCGGTAGGAAAAAATACCTGTTAAAGTATTTATACTAAGATATAGTTACATAAAACACTTTTACAAAAAATGATGTTTCAGGTTTTAATTTTTTTCCCTGTAGATGGTATTACTGTTCTGAATACCAGTTTCACACATGGAGTCTTAAGAGAGAGAAAGCTGGCAATTGAACCCAGATCTCAAAAGTCTCCAAAATGATCCATAAAAGCAATTTCTTTATTAAAACTTCCATTATTGAAAAGCAATTAGATGAGATTGCAAATAAAAGATCATGAAAAGATACCACTTCGTAAAGTATTAAAATAACTAATGCTTAATGTCGTATAAATAAAAGTAATGTACCACAGATTTAAATGTTAATAAATGGGGTTTTATTGACTATAGCCTATAGTTAAGGAACTGTAGCAGCTATAGCTTTTGATTATAGGTATTCTAAAGATATGTGTTTCTTCTAAGTTGTGTGCATGAACTGTTATGGATATATTCAGCTCCTCCAAATCAGAAAAAAAATTATGAATTTATATCTTATGTCTCTCAGTCACATGTTTGGCAAGCCTAAAATCTCTTGTAAGGTTGAAAGTGGAAGAGAAATAGTAAATAAAGGTGTGATTCATGAAAAATACATTTTGAGACTGTTGAAATTACTTTGTTTCTTTTGTCAGGCAGGAAGAAATATCCCTTTTAGATCTAGGGAGGGTAAAAATTTGCCATTAGTGTATATCAGCTTCAATCTAACAAGCTGAGGAAAAGGGATGATTTGGTTTTATATTCTTTCTTTGTGAAGAAAAAAGACCTAATTGATGTGGAGGCTGAGTCATGTAATTCAGCATGTGTTTTGTTGTTTAGCATGGGTTTTTGCTTAAAATTCTAGAAAAGGCGAAGGGGAAAGCAGAAAAAAGAGATTTTGGTTTTAGGAGTTAGCAGCTTCAAGTTTAGAGAAATAGTCTTTCAAAAAAAGGCATGCTGCTTTGGTTTGGCTGTTAGTTGCTTTGCATTTTAGTCTCAGGTAAATCTGGATTTCCCTTTAGAACTTGAATTCTCTATTTGAAAGATTTTTTAATAAATCTGACTGGAGCTTGCTTTAAATTCCAATTTGACATAGGAGACATGAAATGGCCACTGGGGGATGGTACACAAATTACACTATTTTCTAAAATACAATGCATTTTTGGTTCATAGGAAACACTGCTAACAGAAACCTTAATCGTACGGATTTACAATCTGTTGTAATTTAAGGAGCAGTAGATGTTTTCTGTATTAATCCAGGTTTTTAACTCTTTCCATGGTAATTACTAGAAGAAGCGTTTGCTGGTTCAACTGCAAACTGAGTATGTCCTCGATGCCTTTCAGACATTGTAATACATGGCAATTAAGTCTACAGGGGATAGAAGTGTTCTGAAGAATGCATTATGTTTAAAAAACTGTCTCTGGAAGACAATAGAGACTTGAGAAGGTAGTTGTCCTGATTTCCATTGATAAATTCTGAAATTATTGTATTTGAAAATTGAAACTAAACTTTTTTTTTTTTTTTTGGCGGAGGTGTTAATCTTCAATAATTGTGGGACAGTGTTTGTCATTAATCTGTATGTTCTTTCTCTGTCCTACCAAACACATGGCTTGCTTTGAAGAAAGCTCCCTGTTTTGAATAACTAGTGTCTAGATGAGAACTTTTTTATTCAAAAGACTCTTTGAATCAGTTGTTCTAATTCCTGTGTAGAAAAAGTAGTCCATAAATATCCCCTTCATAAAATAACTACATATTAAAATTTGACATACAGCCATGAGAAACTCCTCTAGTTGCAGAGGTACAACTGAATTTCTCTTGGAAGAGCCACTAGGGCACTAAGAACCTTGCTCATCATTTCAGAAGGTATGCGAATAGATTATGGATAAAATGGCACCTTTCAGATTCTTAGTAGTTGGCCAATGAATTAAATTATCTCTCCTGCATAAAAGCCTGGGGACCTGTAATAGACCATCATACCTCCTTTTTTGACAAGCATTATCTCATTTCAGCTTTAATTCAAATTAATTTCCAATACTTTACAGAAGCACATCAATATGTACTTGAAATGTAATAGGAAAAAGGGAATAAGAAGGAGTCAGAGCCAAAGATAAAGAAGGTAAATCCAAAATATTGTGTGTGCTTGCTTTTTATAGATTACCTTTCAGAACTGCTGTTGTTACATCCAAGAATTAAAACCAAAGCCAAACCAGATTGCAGAAATACTAGGGGTCTTACCCAGAGAGTAGTATTTTAATATAGAATTTTTCTACATTTTTCTTCTGCTGCTTCAAAGAAAAAGCCAAACATTTCCTATTTCCTAAGTGTGCTAGTTAATCAACTGTTCTGTGCTTTTAAACTGTTAATACATTAACACTGTGTGGTATAACTGTAGATAAATTAATGGTGACTTTTACTAAAATATATTAAAATTATATTTACCATTTTAACACTTCTTTCTTTCTTTCTAATTGTCAAGACACCAGAAAACTGAAAGTCTAAATGTAGGATTGCTATGAACTGTGTATAGTATGAGAGGAAGCAGGAAATTTTGACTGATTACTTGTAGAAGTCGCTTTTCCTTTAATTTGGAAGTCTTTGCTTCCCTGCTCGTTTTTGTTAACTTTTCTCTTTCTACTAAGCATACCAGCAGACCAACCATGACTATGTTTGTGCCTGGACTTTCCTAAAAGCTCTTAAGCTGTAAAAGTCTGTGCTTTTATATGGCCAAGGATTCGTAGATTATTGTTACTCTCTAGCAATAGCAGAAATACATAAATAACCTCTGAAATCCAAAGCCCTTTGAATTTTGTCATGGAGAGAGAATGATTTGGTTTAAAATCTGGGATCATAAAAAAAAAAAAAGCAACACAAAGAAATAAACCCCTTCTTTCTGGGGTGGACCTAGAACTAGGAAAGACCTGTTTATATATTTACTTCACCTGGGGCCAGAAACTCCAAGACCAAATTTATTGACTGTTTGGGGCTAAGATCTCACAGGAACAAGCTACAAGATTTCTCAAGCCCCAGACAGTAGCTTTTTTTTTTTTTTTAATCTAACATCTCTTGTTCTACTTATAAGGTCCAATTTCTTGAGACACATTGATGATGATGTAATGATTCAGCTAAAAATGTAGCTCATTGGGTAGATTATGTAGATTTTTAGTTGGTTTATATTCTTGCAACTATAAAAAAAAACTAGGTAATCTAAGAACTTCAGTTAGGGCAGGCTCACTTCTTGGTGGTTTGAGTATATTTTCTGTAGGTGACAGAAGCCAATTAGTATCTATTTTTGTTCCAGATTTTCAGTGGTATTAATACTAGCTGTTATAGTACTGAGTTTGTTGCATGGATTACTGTTGCTTCAGTTGATTAAATTTACTGAAATTTAATTAATTGTCCATGAGCAGTGATTTGTGAGTTTTCCAGATTGCTTGCGTACTTTTTTCTGCAGCTACAATGGAGTAAAAAAAACTAAGATATCTGAATAAGTGAGAGCTTAAGCTTTTATATTTCCTGTGAGTAAGTGATGGCACAGAGGGTAACCAACATTTCATATAGCCTATGTAGTAGTTAAAAATAAGTCTCAATATTAACAAGGCAGAAGAATTTACATTTCTTGAGGAAATGCAACAAAATTATTTTTGTATTTCTAGCTACAATATTTGTTGGAAGCTTTTGTTATACAGTTACATGATTGCCTTCTTAATCTAATAAATGTGTTTTATATCTGTATTTCTGTTGATATCCACCATTGTGTTGCTGTCATCATTATGATAATGTGCCATAATAGCAAGGCAATCAGTAGTTTATTTTTGAAATTCTTCGTAAGTTTATCACAGTTTTTATTTTCTATCAAGGCTGCAAACCAAAATGTTCAATTTTTTAACCTCCATTTTTGACTGAAACTTGTAGAAAAATCACATCATATATATTTTATTACACCAAGAAATATCTTAAAAGTAGAGAAAAAGAATAAATTGACTAGCACACTCACCAGATTGTTCAAACAGTGGTTTAATTTCAAATGGAGAGACAAACTATGAACTTGTAAAACAGCTTTGAAGATAAAAATTTAAAAAATGAAATTTGTGCCTTGATAAAGCATCAGAATTCCCTATTCAAATTTGAGGTTCACTTGTTTGTCCCAAGAAGTAATGAATATACATTTAAAAATAAGAAAATATTTAAAGTAAAGCTTTGTAAATTAAGGTGGGAATTTTAAATTCAAATTATATTCTTTTTGTTTTCTGTATCATTGTAGAGCTACTACATTTACCCATAATATATTCTTAATTTTTAAAGCAGAAGGGTTGAAGCTCTATCTTTCACTTGGCCCTTAGGCTGTAGTGTGGTTAAAAACCTATTCCTGTAAATGAAGTATAAATACATACCTCAGAAATCTGGAGGTAGAAGATAAATTAAGTTACAGAGAATGGTTATATTATCTTCTAAATATGCCCTTGCTTTAAACCAAATTGTACCCCACCCCCATATGGGAAAACAGATTGTAGCAAAGGCTTTAATTATCCATATTCTACTGATGATTTAGCTAATTTTAAAGATATTTTTAGGAAGGGCAAAAAAGAGCAGGTATTAAATCCTCTCATATTCAATGTACCATATGCATCTTTTTTGATGTTACACAGATTGCTAAATCATAAGTCCTGGGCTTTCAGTTTGTAGACTCAACCAGCTGCTGCATTTTTTTCTGCTGTGTCTTCTTTCTGTGTTGAGCGTACTTAAGCCCTTATGCAACCTAATACTTTCTGTCATTGGAATAGTTTTCTGCTTTTAACCAAATGCATGTTCTGCTTTGCAGTAGAGGTTTCATTCAGTTCCTGCGGTGAGGAAAGCAAACGCTGATGAGACTTTTTTTTCACAGGGACCGGATATTTATCAATAACCTTGCACTTTCTTTGATTTTTTACTATTATATGTTCTGTACATCAATTTTATGTTTGGTATTTCAATTTATTCTTCTGAAAGACCTCTGCTTTGAAGATAACCCTAATACCCTATTTCTTCTGTTTCTATGGTGTTTAATTAATAAAAATGTTATATGATGAATGTAAACACAGTTTATATACACATATGGATAATATTTACAAGAAATTTAACATTAACAATTTTTTTTCTTTAATTTCAACAGTCTTAATACTGTCTGAATGCTTTTATTTTCCCACTGGAAAAGTAACTTGTATACAACACACAATATGCAAAACCAGTGTATAATCAACAAAATCAAAATAGTTAATGGATATAATTTTCCAAAGCCTATTTCAAATTACATTTGAAAGTATGTGTAAATTGTGTCCATTTCAACTATGTTTTAAAATGTATTCTCCCAAATACCCATCTATTAATTTTAAACTTTTCTTTGCTGGCAACTCATAGTTTAGAAGGCACCGATAACTTTTTTTGCAACATTACTGGAAGATGATACCATAGGCTTCCCTCCTGAAAAATGTTGACTTGGATTCTGTGTTCTGATGCTGGCTCAGTTGCTTTCTGAAGACCAACCCTCTCTTCGAGTTGCTGTGCTAAATTACAATAAAATGAAGATTAAATTAGGTTTTGTTTCATTGTCAATATCTGGCAAGAGTGAAGACTGAAATTGTTTCCCTCCAAAAAAAGAATGGCTAGTGTTTTTTTCCCTTCTTTTAAAGAACTGAGATGAACTTACTTCGATACTGCCTCATTTTGGATGATTTGTTAGAGATGTTTTTGCTTGAAGAATGCAGCAATATTTGTAAACGTAATACCTCATATGAATATTTATTCTTCTCTATAGCAAGAAGCTGCTACAGCTTCTTTGAGTGTCCTTAGTTCTGTTAGGAAGCTCAAGAAATTGCAGGTTTATTAGTTTGTTGCATCTGCCATTTGTTTTGTGTGTCCATTTTCTGTTTTCCTTTGTAGGTGTCACCATATGTGTTATAATGATTTCAACCACACTCTTGCGGTGTTCCCCATTGTGGCTATGCTTTATACCATCTACACCTTAAACTTTGCTTTCCGGTTTTAGAGATCATCCTTCGATTTTGTTCCATTATAATTTTGTTCATTACAGACTGTTGCCTCCAAGCTTGTTCTCTAGAACTTCATCTCACGTTTTCCATTCAGTTCTTCATAGTCTCCTACACGTTACATAGTAATATTTCAACTGGAATTTTTCTTTCTTCACCTTCATTCACAGTGATTACATTTCTAATGCTCAGTTGTTGATTTTGCAGGTCTCTTTAAAAACATTGTCGTACAAGTTAGCAAAGCACATCATTTACTCATTCTGGCCAATGTCATTATCTTTTACTACTCCTGTATATACTCCATCATCCTTAAACCAAGGCTGTCAGGTGTCTGCATCTATTCCAGCATGTCTTGCTTACACTCAGGATGCAAAGATGCCATTCATTTGGATTCTTAAATAGCTGTTGGACTCAGCCTTGACATCTGTGATGAAACTGGAACTTTCCCTGTGCCCACGGCAATAAAGTTACATCCATTAGGAAGGTCTGTGTTTACTGTTCTTCTTAGCTATTTCTTGGCAGGAGTGGACAGTTAGTTTGATCATAAAATAAATATTCACTTGAAAGATTTTGACAGGTCTGAGAACCTCCATGCCCCAGAGCCATAGTCTTTATTTTGCTTTACAACTGTGGTGTGAAAAAGGCTGAACAGACAACACTTTTGAGAATGGGACTTTTACAAGTTCTTTAGGAGATCTGCAATATTTCCTGCAGGCTGGATTCATAATGTTGCACAGATTGTAGTAGCACCGGAAACACTGGAGCAAAGGACCTGGCTTTTGAAAGTACTGATGCAATGGCTGTGATTTCCACTGCAAGGAAGCCTGGTATAGCCAGTATTACATACTAGTATAGTTTGAGGAGCTTGATAGCTACATACCCTTACTACATACCATGGTCTGATAAACATAGCCACCAATTCAATATGTGCCTGTCTCAAAGTGGCAGAATAAAAACAGATCATTACCCTAGTTTGGGCTCCCAGGTGGTCCATGCAAAATTGGAGTCATAGGCAGGAGGAATTTAGAGCAGAGAAGATACATTATGGAAGGTCAGAAGTAGGAGAGTCTACTGAGATAGATCTCATAACATTTTATTCCTTTTTACTGAACTTGTGTATGACCCACATTGCTGCTGTGAAGGGTAATGTTTCTTCCTGATAATCTGTGGGATCTCTGGCACTGCTTCTTCACTTAAAGCCCAGGCATTTATGACTTTTGACATTTCTGTACGAGTGCTGATCCTCTTAGACAATGAATTGGAAAGGAATTACGTGGGAGATGCTGAAAGAAAGCAAAAGGAAATGGGAGGAATGGAGATTGTATGCCAAGATAAGAAGGAAGAGCAAGAGCAATGACAGCTGTCCTGGGAAGGCATTAGTGCTGCAGTTCTCAAACTGAGAATGTTTTATGTCACTCTAGGGTAGTATGTTGCTGTAACCATATTCTGCAGGTCATAGACCTGAACATTAAAAAATAGTAATTCTGCCCTCACTAATAAAAACATTTACTGAGGAGAAAGTAAAGACAAAACATGTGGTTTCCATCATATTCTCCTGTTCAAAGCTGCACTTCTAAATTAAATGGGTATGTAAGCATGGGCAAAGGAGGCCTCCAGTCATGATTTTTTTCCTCTGTCTTTGAGGAGGTGACAGCACAGTGGGAGGAAGAAACGATAGTCTGTACGCCAAGCACGTGCTGAGCGCGTACCTGATTTTTGTCTCATATAGGAAAAAGATGGCAAGCCAAGTGCAGTGTATCATGCATCAGGCTGAATCTGTTGCCTGCCAGTTAGACCAGTGATAGAGAGGTGTACTAACGGATCTATAAAGTGATACCAACTCATTCACATGTGTAAAATAATCTCACTGCTTCTTTTCTTCCTCTGAGTACATTTTTCCAGCTTCTGCACTCAGAAAAATCATTTGTTTATTCACTCAGTGACTAACACACAGTCACTGGTTTTTTTTTCTGGGCAGTTCTCAGACCATATTTTGACCTTGAAACTGTCATCCAGCAATCACCGGTGGAAACACTGCTTGTTATGCTGTTTGGTTGAGCTGGTTATCACTTAATTGTGATGCAGAACTGACTCTTGCCAAAGGTTTAATTAGTTTTTTGGTGTAAATCTACTTTAGGTTGTTTGGGAAAAAAGTGATAGGTTAAATTTTAAGGCAAATTAAAATTGTCATTTAATGAAAGTTTTTTTCCAACAAACTCAAACAGTAATTTCTAGTAAGCTTGTTTATACCAAGAAGAAGAAAAATGTAAACAGTTTTATGAACTGATTAGATGAAGAACTGAGAGGTCAGTCAGAAGACTTTAACATGCATACATGATCTGTTGCATTCAAAATCTTGTTATGAACAAAGGGAATACACTTTATATACTGAGCTAAGCATTTATGGTTCATCTAATTGGTTTTGTTAGTAATACGGTTAAAATGTTATACAACACTTCCTACTAACTTCGCCTGTTATCTGGTGTTATGCTTCTCCTTCCAGTACTTCTCCAGGTCTTAAGATCGACTTTTCAGTGTTCCTTAGGAAGGGGAGAAGATTTTAACAGTAGTTAACATTTGGGGTTCTCTACCTCCCCTTCAGTTTTAGAGTCTGCTTGAGGCTACTTTTCTGTATTTTCTTAAGGTTGCTTACTTGCTGTTCCTTACCGCTTCCCAGGCAAAGCCCGGGAGCCGCCGGC
>NW_010518324.1:31657-32145 GCF_000687285.1 Phaethon lepturus | reverse complement strand
GCCCGGAGCCCACATGCTCTGCCCTGGGCTGGACATAAATTCTCCGTCCCGCTCCTCTGCTCTAAGTGATTCCAGGTCACATCCATACATCACGAAACTTTACTATTGTGCTCACGGTGTTTAAACTTGGGGCAGGAAGCAGCTGGGCTCCAGTGTATGATCTCATATGGATCTGGGTAGGTATTTCCACGGGAGCAGGGTGCAGCTTTTAGCAGGCTTAATTTCTGCTCCGTACCTGTGTTTTCCTGCTCGGGGAAGGAAATACCATGTGGACTCTGGCACAGGCAGCGGAGAGTTGAATGGAAGAGTATCTCCAGAGGGAACCATTGTGTTGCAGAGATGTTGAAAACCAAACAGCTATCCAAAAGTGAGAGAAAGATCGAGAAAGAAGAGTAAAACACAGGCGCGTTCCTGAACAGACCCGCACCACCGGCAGTTTCACGGAGACGTGGAGTCCAGGGCAGACCTGGGTCCCACACTGGAGGCTT
>NW_010518324.1:17788-31626 GCF_000687285.1 Phaethon lepturus | reverse complement strand
CCCTGCCGGCTGAACACCAGTACCACGGGCTGCCTCACACGGAGAGGCGCAGGGGAAAGCAGACGCGGAGCAATCGGCACTGAGCGTGGGAATAGGGCGTCAGTGAGCCTCTCCACGCAAAGCCTGTGAGCCAGGGGGTCCTCTGCCAGCACCCACTGCACAAATCACAGCGACCTGAAGCCACTCATCTGTTAGAAGAAACTTTGATCTAGGATTAGTCCTTAGGCAAAGCTGCCAGGATTGAAAATAGCAGTAATTTCCCCTCGCCCCGCCAACAATTTCTAGAAGACTGGTCTAGAGGAGGTCTTGCTCCCTGCCTCATTCGGGAGGATTTTTTTCCACCTTCCTCCATCACCCCCAAGTCAGATGGGGGAGCGTCTCACAGACCCTGCACGGTCGTCTTCTCACTAGTTACACCAACAGAGAGCAAAACAGGGCTCTGAGTAACAGATGAGGCTGGACAGGGGGGTGATACTCATTTTTATAATCCGACCCCAGAATAATTGAAGTAAATGTCACGAAAAGTTACCCTCACGCCTACATGCGTACTAACATGCGATATCCAGTAAGCAGCTGTGTTTTCACATAGTTAGATCAAAGAGGCTGCGGAACAAGAAGGTCATGGTTTGGTTACAGTGTCTAAACAACTAAATCAGTGGGTACCACTGGGCCTGTCACTTGATCTCATTACCCTGACCTCACCAGCTCAGGAATTTAGTGACCTTCCCAGATCAATATTTCAGAAATGACTGAAGTTTTAGAGTATGCAGAGATTCTCTCAGCGTTGGCTAAATAATTATATCCAAAGTCCAGGAAAGGGGAAAACTTGTCCCCCCTTTCCCGCTAGCATGCATTTCTCAATTGCTCTGGAATACAGCACACACCCGGGGAGGGGCGGGGGGAGCATTGATTTTCCTTTGCAATTTACATCCGAGTATTTTCTTCATTAGAACATTTTGGAGATGTATGTTTATTTTTTAAATCAGATTGCTATCACAGACCTTCTTACATTTTTTTCAGCTCATATTTTCCAGGACTCTGCAAAGACACGAAGGAAGCTTTACTCCCCAACTTTTTTCTCATTTTTACCTCTGTAAACAGAAAACCGAGTTCCTTGGCTGTCAACATTTAATCACGTGTAATCATATTTCCTTTTGCCAACTTTCATTGTAATACTACGCATGCAAGGAGGAGGAAGCAGGGCTCAGTTCATAACCAACGTACTGATACTACTTTGTTTTCTACGCACCTGACACCTGTCTGTCTGGTTCCAGCTCACCAAAAAGCCTACATTGGCCACATGAATTAAATTAACTTGAGTTTCAAACTCCAAGCTTTGGGTTGTTTTTTTTAAATTTTGTTTTTCACAATAAATTTTTGTTTTTCACAATAAAAATAGCCTACTTTTTAAAACTTGGCTAAGGCTTCTTCCTTAAAGTTTTATTAGTTCTGCTCTGCAAGAATAAACCCAGCAACAAAATCTCACAGCTTTATCATGAATCCTCATTATTTGGATCTTTCTGAAAGCATTAGTATTAAAGCTGCAGGATTGCATAAGGAAGTGGAGTTTGGGCATGGATAAAGGGCTCCAACTAAAATTTACTTCTAGGCTTATGGTTGCTAGGTAGAACCGAAACCAATCTCAGAGTTCCGAAACCTATGGGCAAGTAAAGACTTGTTTATGGCTTAAACAGCAACGTGAAAGTCATCACGGTTAGGGTTCCCCCCTAAAAAAAAAAAAAGATTGTGCAATATTTTGGAGTTTGAATAATTACTTTAAGCATTAAAAATCCTGCAGTTGTGCATTCTGCCCATGGCAATGGCACGCAAGCGTAAGAGGCTATCCTTCCTGGAAAGGTATCAGCCACCCCCAGCAGCAAACCGCCATCCCTCAGAGGTGGCCAGACGGTTGTCCCAGCAAAGAGACAGGTCTCTAAAAGTAAGGACTTGCACCCGTGGAAAGTCTCCGGTTCTCCGAGAGACATGTTTCCTGCCAGAACTGGGAAAGATGCTCCCAACACTTCTGTTCCCAGCGTTCACACGCTGAGCAGTAGGGATGACTATTTAGGAGGTTTGGCTGTTAGCAGAGCATTCTGTGGAAAAGCAGTGACATTTCTGCTGCAAAATAAGCTTCCCAAGCCTACCTACAATGCTGGGATATACAAGCCCCGAAATTGATTGCACGCTGGTAATCCTGCCGGGACTACCACAGAGACTTGTCTTCTCCAAGTTAAAGTATATAACGTGAATTTATTCTGCTCTGTATTTCAGAGCTCACACTTCAATTTAGAGCAACTCTACGGAGTTCAGTGGTGCTGCTCTTGCTTTACTGCAAGGTAATAAAGATCATAATCAAGCTTTCTATGCTCCTAAGATACTTCTGACTTGGTTTTGTCAGGAAAGGTATATTCCCTTCATCACAAAGCCATGCATAGTTAGATAGCACGTTGTGTAAAGATTATTTCTCCTGATGCGGCTGGCTCTGATTTTAACTGGGGCATTTGAGCACCCTTGCAGACTAAACATGAACAACAAAATGTTCTTCATAGATGAAAACTAATGTAAGCATCCATTTAACTTGCATTTGGCAGTTAGAAGAATGCTGGTTGCTTGCTCGCTTTTAGATAATGAGGTTAATGGCCCTTCGAATACAACTCCAAAATATGCTGTGGTGACATACCATACATAACAAGGGCTGGGAGTTCCTTTTTAATTCCTTTTTGGTGGTCAACAGTAAGGGAAATGGAGGTTTCGGGAATTTATCTCCTCTTCCTCCTCTCGCGCATGCACATGCAAGTGACATGCTTCATACGCTACAGCAAAGCCAGAGCCGTACCCACATTCACCGGTGGCACTGCCGAACTCCCTGTTCTGCCCAGGGATTCCTCACCCAAAACACGAGTATCTGGTGGTTAAAAAAAACCCGTACGTTGGCATATCTAAATTCATGAACTCAGAATTAGTCTGTAAATAATCTGTAGAAGTCTGAGGTAAAGGAAATGGAGCTATAAATGAACAGCACAACTAAACTAATGAAAAGATACACCGCTCATGTAAGTGCTCCGCGAAATATTGAAAGAAAAAAGAAGTGGGCAAACAACCATTTGTTAGAAACGTGTCTGTTAAAAGACACATTTGCAAGAATTAGTGTTTTATACAACCTTCTAAGGCCAAATTTCAAGATTCCGTTTACACAGGTCTACACCAGGATGAGACTTCAACCAATCTTCTAAACCATCACTGAGTTCACACCGTATTCTGAAACTCAGTCAAGGTTCAACATATAATAAATTCAAGAAGGAAAAAAGGTACCAAAAATGGTGCATCAGCTGGGACTTTGGCTGAGGACAATCCCAATTTGTTCTTCGCTTCTCCAAAGAGATTAACTCTCTCCAAAGAGATTAACTCATTGCTGAAGGGATGGCCCTAATTACTGGGCCTCTAATTTGATTTATTTTTAGGCACAGCATGCACAAAAATATTTTTAAAAGAGAGAGAGATAGATTTGCTCATAGGAAATGTAAACAACAGCCAGCTAATAATTGGAACAAAATCATTGCTTTCCATTATCTCTGACATGCGAATCCTAGATTTAAAGTGAAATTGCAAAAACACAGATTAGGCAAGACAGGGTTTCCATCTAAGAAAAAGAAGCCAGTTCCTCTGAATGCTGCAGTTTCAGAGTTGAATGCATCCATCCTGGGACAAGTTGCTAGCCAAATTGGACCACGTGTATTCCCATTCATTTCTGAGGACTGCTAAAGATGCATTTGGTCTCCACCTAACTGGTAGCCAATGTTTTGTCTGATAAGACATTGTCCGTACAATGCACACATTTGATATAAACTATATTACCCAATTTGAAAACCCCACTATTCTGTGAGATACTACGCTGTAGTTTCAACTGAATAAGGTTTCATACACAGTTCAGGGAGGAGGCTAGTGTGAAACCAGTTTAAAGGGAGTAAAGCCTCTGAAAATAATTAATTACACCATGTATGACCAAAATTCCCTAATAAAAGCATGGCAGTCACAATGTGTCAACTGGCTGGAGCAAAGTGGCCAGCAGATACCCCGGGAACTGTGGCCTGGTTGTCCAGCAGGCAAATGCTTTGGGCGTGCAGGGGAGCTGTGCAAGAAGACAGGCAGGCATGATCAGGCTTGGCAAGATTATGTCAAGTGAAACATCACATAAACATGATTGCACAAATCACATCACTGACAATCTTCATCAATTTATCATCAGCCTGAGCATTCAGAGTTTTGCCATCCTTGTGCAGATCCTCAGTTGAACAAATAGGCATGACCCACCGAGATCTGGTCCTGTGGCTCTAACAGTGCCTGTGTTACCTGCAGCCATGATGTTTTTCATAGATGGGGAGAATCCAGCCTAGCACCTACCTCGGATTCTGTCTGGACCGGTCCCTCCATCAGGGAGGAAAAAAACACCACCACCAGAGGGTTGACTTAGATGGGTTGAAGCTCATTGCCTTCTCTCTTCCAATGGAAGCATTGAGCTCTGCACTTGGGCTGTTTAAACAAACTGCTGCTCAAGCACAAACTTCTAGTTCTCCCAAGTCAATAGTGACCTGAAGTTCTTCTTGCTCAGCAGTTTTAATAGCTTGTACCAAAAAAAAAAAAAAAAAGCAAGCAATGGTCTTAGTCCACCATTTAGCACCTGGCTACACTTTAGCTCAGTTCCAGGCAGAAACAACAAGAGCCCAAGGGTCAAGACAGAACATAGGGAAAAACGTCATTGATTAATTGGTCTTTCACAGATCTTTTAATATCCAGGCCCCAGAAATTCTGCAATACTCAATAGCTGCTGTCTAGATTCAGTGTGACAAGACTCAGTGATGTGCTTTTGTCAATAAGTACACATACTTCATGATTACTTGCTTTACTTAAAGTACAAATCATAGTTGTATGTGACAAATTCCCCAGTATTGAACCTTCATAGCTGCCAAGCAGCATGCTGCAGAACAGAACAAGGAGAGCTATAATTTTCTTTTCTTCATTTTGTTATTTGACCTTCAGTTTTTCAGTTGTCCTTGGATCAGTCTGGAACTAAATATAGTCCTTTCAGCATTATTTATATGTTTAACCCAAAGCTACCGATGTGTGTCAAGGGACTACCATAACACTGTTCTAAATTATTTTAACAGCTTATTTTAAATTGGAAAATGTGTTTTTTGAAAAACCATTGTCAATTAATTATGATTCCACAAACTCCTACCAACTCTCTTGTGTTTTGTAACAATTTGCTCACAGCCTACAAGACAAAGCCTCCAACTTGCTGAGAGAAAGCTCTTGAAACTGTCCAGCCTTTGAAAATGCTGACTGATCTTTAAATTAACATATTGATAATGATTTTGGCCACCAGCTATTTACAAATGCAATGCAATTTACAAATAAAAAAACCCATAGATGAATCAGCTGCATCCTTGGGGATCAACAGTCATCAGGGCTGAAATATCCCTTAGCGCACCATATCCCTACAAACTATTTGGAATGGGAACCAAAACCCACCACGTTCAACTGAGAGTCATTAGTGTCTGACTATATACAGTAATTCCTCCCGAACAGAGTAATATATATTTTTTAGTCAAAAGGTCTTTGCCAAGCAAGAAAAAGGCAAAACAGTCACTGCAATGATACTGCCTGAAACCTTGAGAAAGGACATTTTCCAGCCCAGGTAGTGGTTCTGTTCTATGTATGCCAGCTAGAGAGCTAACCAAAACAGCAAAGAGTTGGGTGGGTGAGTGGGTGGACACATAGGTGGGCACACATAGGTGCACACAATTTCTACCACATAAGAGCAATTCCCCCTATATTATCACAATTCTGCAAACAGTATCAATTTTCTTTTATTTACATAACCAGTGTGAGTAACTTTAGAGAAGGATTTATGTTGTAGCTTGGGTTTCTGTGGGGGTTGCTCTTTTACTGTATCAATATTATGTTTAACAACATTTTTCAGTCAGGAAAAGGTCCATGTGAAAGTTGAAAGGTGAGTGAATTACTTCTAACTGTTCTCAGGTAAGAAAGAAAAAAAAAAACAACACATCACTGGTCTAGGCGATGCAAGCTGAATTCAGCCTGTGAATTTAAAGGGCTTGCACTAGTAAATCAGCTTACAGCAGTTATTTAAGAATTCAGAGTTTCTTGGATAATGACTGAGGCAAGTTGTCCATGAAAACTTTACCAAAACATTTTTAAATTTTACAGTCAGTGCTATAACTTGACACAAAATAGCGTCACTTAGAAAAACAACCAGCCATTGCCATCTACAACTGGGACAAGATTTCTGACTGTTAACCACCCCCATTTAAAGCCAAATCTTCAAAAGAACTAAGCACCTAAAACAGTTTCTTTCTTTGGGAAAAAAAAAAGTCAGCTATGTTACAACGCTTACCTTTCGTTTCCTTAAAGCTCTGAGTTTGAGCTCCATAGATGCTACAAGCCTAAATGCTCAGACATAAGCAAATGACCTTGGGAAACACATTCACAAATACAAATTTTTAAAAATTGATTCATGTGCACTTGGCAGTTGGTGAAAATTCTACTGAACTTTTGTTGCTGCTCCCTAACTTCAGTGGGGCGATTGCACAAAGTAAATGGAACTGAGCTCTCAAGCGAATTTGAGACCCTCTTTTAATGATACAGTAAATCCAGGTTTAGGGCAAGAAGCCTCTGATCAAAACCATCCCAGCCACACCACCCAAAGCATTGATCTGGTACAAACAAGCTCTGTTAACTCAAATTTGTTAATACGGAAAAGTGAACTTTGAACCAGATCAGGTACGGCCCATCTTCTCCCAGCAGAAACGGTATGAATTACTTGTCTTGAACTCCAATTAATTAAATCAAAATGGTCTCATGTTCCCACACCGGCCCAGATCAGATCTGCCTTAGAGAATGATCCAGCGCTGATGAGTGTGAACCCGCAGCCCGAGTGCCGCAATGACAGATACTGGAGTTGTGGGTAGAGACTGCAGGGTTTTTTAAAATGCAGAACAACATATCAACCACGGAATGAAGATATACAAGGCAAAACCAAGGTGGTGTCATAAAATACATTCAGGGTCAATAGCTAACGTCCCTGTTATAAAAGCTCTATTGGTTTTACCCAAGGTTATTTCCTTAGCTGCCAGAAGTCATTTGGCTACAGATGGGATAAGGGGGTTGCTTTGGGCACTGAGCGTGATCTATCCAAGGATCAGATCAGTTGTGTTCTGCTGCTTTTTTAGAAGTTCTTTGTTCCAAGTCACTTGCTACATATTTTTATATATAAATGTATACACATGTTTATACACACATGTATACATACAGGGTATTTACATAAAAGCTCTCGGGAGCTTTTTGTATAAGAAACCACAGTATTTTTTTTCAGTTCTAAACCACGCTTTATCAAGACAACCAGAAGTGTTGTCAAATCTTACTGCCCTCCTGCCCATTTTTCTCCCGCCCCCCCCCCCCCCCAGCTCCAAGTTCCTCCACATCTCAGAGGCTGCTATTTATGGCAAAAAAGACAGTCCATTAACCCAGCAATGCTCAAAGTTTTATCAGCTTTCCCTGCCCCTGCAAGGATAAATACTACTCCCCCAAGCCCCAGATTAGGAACATCTGGCTTAGCCACCCTCGTCCTGTACAGGAGCACGTCTCGGGAACTTTATCAATGTCTATAAATAACTGAAGGGTGGCTGTCAGGACGATGGAGCCAGTCCCTTTTCAGTAGTGCCCAGTGATAGGACGAAGGGCAATGGGCACAAACTGCAGCACAGGAAGTTCCACCTCAACGTGAGGAAAAACGTCTTTGCTGTGAGGGTGACGGAGCACTGGAACAGGCTGCCCAGAGAGGTTGTGGAGTCTCCTTCTCTGGAGACCTTCAAAACCCGACTGGACGCGTTCCTCTGCAACCTGCCCCAGGTGATCCTGCCTTGGCAGGGGGGTTGGACCAGATGATCTTCAGAGGTCCCTTCCAACCCCCACCATTCTGTGATTCTGTGATCTCAGGAGGGGGAGCTGAGCAGAAAGATGCTGCTGAGGTAAGAGACACTTTCCTGAAGCTGCACCCCCGTCAGGGGCTGACCTGCATGTGAGACCTCACCGTGCACTTCATCTACCAGCTCCTCCTCCAGCACTCTCTCTCTGCTCTTTCCCATGCATGATCTCCTTCCATGGTGATGCTGGGTCTCACCTCCCATCTCCCTGCAGCTTTTGGCTGTTCACCGGAGCCTCTCATCTGTTCACCACGGCCAAACAAAAGCAGGAAAGCATGAGCTGTCATCAACCAAGGGCTTCCAACAGGCTGGAGGGACCATTTCTCATTGTGTTCCACCAGGCTTGTTCCTGCAACAGGCTTGTGCCCGGCCACAAAGCTGTGGCAGCACCAGAGAGGAACTCCTCACCAATGCAGGGACACACGCAAGCACACGCAGGGCAGCAAACTCCAAACCAGCATTTTGTCTGTACCTTCATGCCCCCACGTTTATGATGCACACAAACTCGCTCAGATTACTTCTGCCCCTCATCCCCCCACGACAATAGTCCAAACCCATTCAGAGTGAAGACAGAGCGGCTGTGACTGCAGAGCTCCTCCAGCATATCCTGTTGCATCGGTAAGCTACGTGCTATTAAACAACCAAACATCTCAACTCTATTAGTAAACTTATTATTAGAGCATTATAAAAGAAAAAATGTGTTTGGTTGTTGGGGTTTTTTATGATGGAGCTGCCACTGTCTGGAGGGAACCTGTGTTTTGCACACACAGAAAGGCACACACGTATTTCATACGGTGCATTGCAAGCCGCACAGAATAGAAAGCAGCTGGAGGAAAATGGCTATAGAGAAATGGTTCTCCTGGGCATCATCTGTTGATTTGTTTTGTTTATAGAAGGAATGAGATTTTTATCTCTGCTCAAAATATAAAATGCTTCCATGGCACTGAGCTCACTGCTTGGCTATGCTCTCACTCAGGAACGTAAATAAAAAGGGGTGGGGGGAGAAGGGAGCAAAGGCTTTACTGCACAGAATCCCTAGCAATGTCAAAAATTACATAGAAAAATATCCGTCAGTGATACAGTCAAGGCTTGAAAGAGGAACTGAGTCACCAGCTATCCTGGAAATGAGGGTCTCCTTACCATGCTTGTTAATAGCTTGCTTCTACTAAAGCTGAGGAGGCAGGTAGGGACAAACTACTCAAAACCCAAGTTTCAAATCCCAACCTGAGTCCTGGCAGGATGAACATCCTTGCTCTGTAAATACACCAGTCCTTATGAGATTCATGACCTGCGAAGGCACAGATTCTTATGGTCCTTCCACCATCTTGGGCCCACAGTTGATACTCCAAGCTCTCTCTGCAACCTTGCTCTGGGGAGGTTCCTCACTCCTCTGTGCCTGACACCCAAGATCTGACGGTCTCTTTCATTTAACAATAGGGCACTGTGTCCTAGGAGAACACCAGACAGCTGGTTTTCCACTCAAGTTGATAGCACTTCCATTTTTATTAAGCAAAAGTCATATCTCAGGAAAGAAAATAAACTGTGAAACCACTAAGTCATTAACTAATAATTTTAACTTTTTAAATGTAAAAACATAACTACTGAAGACAGTGTCCAAACTGTGAGAAATGACCTTTAGTCTAAAACTTTCTGGTAGACAAAGTTCAAAATACTATTCTTCTGAGATCCAAAAGGCTCAAGGTTTGTTGCTATAGCTAGGAATAGTTATCACAAAACTGAGGATCCTTTATCATTGCACCACCTATTCTTAGCTCTTAAGAGGAGATGAGAGACAGCAGGCCAGATACATATCTAGAAGTGAAGGTTGCTGAACGTCACTCCAGAACAGCCTCGCTTCATTAGCTACAGAGTTGGATCTGAAGTCTTTCTGCACCCGCCATGGGATGTTTGCTCTTCTTAAAGCTGTGTTGTCTCTCACTCAGCCAGAGCTCTGACCTCACTGACTGAAGAAATATTTGGGCATCCCAGAGTCCCATGCTGGGTGAATACATCGTAACTTTCAGAGACATGAAAAAATCCAGAACATTAGTGTTTTACTCACTGAAATGTATTCTTACGTAAACACATAGCTTCCCAGTTTTCCTACAATTAAGCCTACACTGAGGTCTCTCTTGGAGAGATTGCTGCATTTCAACCCATGATGGGCATTTCAGAAAATCTTAAAACTGAAGTTTGTTAAAGGCTTCAGAGAACAAACAGATCACATTGACATTTTAAGAGTTGGAAGAAGGCCCTTGCAGTCTTGACCACCATCACTCTGTGTCCCTCATGCTAGCATGTAACACACTGAAGATCCTTTAGCTGCTCCTTCCTCTCCCAGGGTGGCTATATTTCATGTCTTTCCCACATTTCAAACCACGTGCCTCCATGACCTCTTCATGTTGTTATAGCTCTACTGAGAGGGTGTTTACATAAAAGCTCTTTGGAGCTTTTTGGATGAGAAACCACAAACATGCATGCACAGATTACATCAGATTTATTGCTACTGAATAAGTTAAAAGAATACTTAGGGTTACAGGTTCAAAACTCTGCCAGTAGTTCTCATCCAAGAGCATTCATACAGCAGCAGCTTGTGATCATACAGTTACCAACTACCCATCTCCTCCAAAGCCCACTGCCTTTTCATCCTTCCTGTACCCCTCAACTCCCAACAAGTATCACAAGGTTTCTACTAGCTGAAAGGAACTATTCTTTCCAAGGAAGTAGACTTCACGTTGCCAACACAAGCGTGCAGCCACTGCCCCATGCCCTACTCCTAACATACACCTCAGTTCAGCTCCTTTCCTCTAGCCTCAACTCTCCCAAACATACTTGACTTCAGTCTGTAACAACCCACTTCACAACTCATCTGGAGTCATATGCTTCTGTTCCCACCTATTCTTCCCAGTCCTTCTCCAGCCATTGATGGGCATCCCGCTTCTTATCCAAGAAACAAACCAATATAACAGGTTTTGCCCTTTCCCTTGGTTGTTGCTTCCTTGCTCCCCCAACAACCCCGCAAGTTCTGCAGAACTGTGGAAGAAGCAACTGGCCAGGGCAGAAACTAGCGGAGGAATGGATATGGACAATCTACTACACGCTAGATGACCCTTGCATTACAACTCTTGTCGCCGTGTTGACCTGCACAGTCACTCTAGCCATAGAAAATACATGTAAAATAAACAAGCAGAACTTAAAAGAAATTGTCATCAGTGTAAGCAATGGCACATAAAGTGAGGGAATGAAAAGACAGACATTGAACATCATTTTCTGAAGCTCCTCCACTCTTCCTGTGAAAGTGAAATAAATGCATTTCCAGACCCAAACCAGAAAATACTTTGAGCTCTTTCTGCTGGCTGTTTCTCAGCAGTTAGTACATGCTGAGCTCATGGAACAGTAAACTTTGCTTTCAATGGGGGAAAAAAGCCAAAAACAAACCTGGTGAGATAACAGATAGAAAAATCCATCTAAAGGTTTCGGGTATGTCAAGGGGAACTGATAAAAGACAATCTCTCAATAATATGTCAATATTTTATTTTAAAATAGTTTTCAGACAGCTCCATTAAATACTGTGTAAAAGGTCCCGACAGAAGAACAAGGCATGGCAATCAAAGGCATTAACTACCGGTGAGCCAACAATGACGACAAAACACACTGAACACTCTTATTGACCAAGCCTGATGCAAAGGCAAAAAGGATTGAAGAAGAATATAGGCAACTTTCTTTTAATGATGGGAGCAGCGCTGAAGAAGACAAGAAAAGGGAGAACACAGATTTACTTTTCATCACTCTGAGGAAGTCTAACCTGTCAAAACTGCCCGTTGATTTAACTGTCCATTTAAGAAGGAGCACAGCCGGGCTGGCAGGACGCTCGGTCCGCTGTCTGAAAGGCATGGAGTGACAAGTCCACACCCTTTGGAGCACATGAGGATGTAAAACTAGTCACCCCAGTGCAGGGCAGTCAGAGGAACTGCCAGTATCCTCCCCTGGGGTTCAGGGGGAGCAGAGTCCATGGCACTGTTCGGAGGAATTACAGCAGTCCTGGGAGTCCCCTCTGAGCCTGGCAATTAAATGCACCGACACAGCGAGAGACAGCCCCTGTGCAACGGGGTGGAGTGCCTCGCTGCTCACGCAGGCAGAGCCTTCTCTTCGAGAGAGAGAAGTTTACGTCGCCTTCTTTTGTCATCTAATTTCAATTCCATTTGGCGCACCAAGAGCAGCGTGTTAAGTTCCTCGGGCTCCTAGTGCAGTCAGCAGATGGAGGCAGGAGCTCCTGCAAGCTAATGCAGAGCACCCAAAACTAGTTTTCGAGGTACCTTCAGGCACTCTTTATCCCCAAGATAAACAAAGCAACCTGCCCCAAGGCAAACAGCAGATCAGAAGTTAAAACCAAAGTGCTGGTCCGGAAGAGCTAAATGAAGACTCCCAGGCAAAAGCTGCCTGATGGAGAAGCCGGAGTAATTCCCCCGCCTCGCCAGTCTCTCCTGCCTGTGCAACCCAGTCCATTCCAAGCCCCGCAGGAAGGGAAAGCAGAAACGGGATTGCTCAAGGGCTGCGTCCAGCTCCTGTTGGCCTGGCGGCATTTGTAAGCGTTCGGCAGCTTCGCAGCACAGTCCATGGGACACTAGATCTGGAGACGATGCCAGAAGATAGGCAAATATACTGGTTTAGTGAAAGGAAGCTAACCTATCCCTGTAGGTCTACCTTAACATATTATTAACACTAGAATCTCCGTGCACTAAAAATAAATTGTGCTTGAGGATTTTATGGGGAGAGGCATGAAAAGGTTTAGCGAAAAACGAAGACCATGAGAAGGAATAGGCTGGAGATTTATTCCTTTACACGGAGTTGTTAGGGTAAAATGCAACCTCACAAAAGCAAAAAAAAAAAAACAACCAGGAAGCACTTGAGGGTCTTCAAATAAACACAGGGGGCAATGTAATGTCTAAATTAAAAAAAAAAAAAAAAACCAACCACCAAAAAACCCAAACAAACTTGAACAGAAGAGGCCTCTTAGTTCTGCAGTGAAGTGCAAGCAAGCAAAACCAAAGCTGCACAGCACTAGAGGCTAAGCTACGTTTATCAGGATAACCAAGGTGTTATAACAGCCTCTGGGGACATCCCAGAGAATTTAACTCTGAAGCTGCAAAAGCAATGATGGAAAACTGTTCTACCTCTCCCAAAAAGAAAAAGAGAACTTTGTTTACCTAAAAGCAGCACAATCAGGGCACTCAGTGAACTTCACTCTGGATTATCAAATCTACCTTGTTTTCAGAGAAAGTCAGTCATTTGTGGTGTGGCATTTCCCAAATTATAATTCAGTAGCTTACTCTGCTCCTTACTCAGGCTCAACTAGAGATGCTTGATTTAGTTCAAAGACAAGGCCATATATTGCACAGCTGTGGGATCAAATTATGTTTGACACGTTAGTGGGAATTCCAGATTTTCTTGATGTAAAGCTGCGTGACAAAGACAATTTGGAATCTGTTAGTTTCTTCTGTCATCAACAGTAGTTTGCTGATGTTTCCTGTTGAGTCAGATCCTTCTAGCTTTCATAATGGGACATTTGAATGAAGGGGAGGGAAGCAGGATGACTTCCACTGACATAATTGCCTTTTTAGGAGAAAAAAACCAAAACAGCTGGGGTTAACAGAATGTAAAAAACCAAAACTTCCCTGCCTTCTGACCCTGTAAACCTGACGCAGGGTTCACCGCAAACTGAGAAGCTACAAGGCTGTAATAGGGGAAGACCCATTAGGGACCGTAACCTTAGAGCCCAGCTCTGAGGTCAACCACCGCCGTGGGAGGGATGTGCAAGACCGAGGAGCGTTCAGC
>NW_010518324.1:3851-17757 GCF_000687285.1 Phaethon lepturus | reverse complement strand
CAGGGCGGGGGCACCAGCCCCTGAGCACCCGCCGCCTGCGGAGCTGTGCTTTCTGCCGGCGGGAGAAACGGGCATAATTTAACATCCGAGGATTAGGATGCTTCTCTCGACCTCTCAACTCAATGAGCCCGACAGGAGAGCAGAGCTGTACATCTCTAGCGATGTTATGTTGATGCTCCGTACCCAGGCCTGTTTCCAGCCATAGTGGTCCTTGCAGCCCTGTGCCTTTGATGGCAGCAGTGACAACTGTAAAAGTTTGGGCTCCTTTTAGAAGGGATCCGAGTTTTGTGCTGTCTGCTACCGGACCTGCCCGGAAGCGTTATCTGGATGCATTAGGGAGAATAACCTGCTCACCCTACATCTGCGCTCAACCGTAAGCCTAGAGCTCTAGCAGTCAAACATCTTTTGTAAATACTGACTTTTTGAGGAGCAAAAAATGGTGCAAAATATAGTTTTATGTGGCATCTAGTTGGAAAAAAAACCCACAAACCCTGAGATCTATTTGATCTCATTTTTGCCTAACTCAAGCCCAAATAGCAAGGTTCTGCGAAACCAGAATGAAGTTTTATTTGGAGACAGATTATCTCTACACCTTCTCTTTCAGAGCCCTTTCCAAAACCACAGATGTAAAGTCATGTCAAAAAAGCAATAGTATTGAAGTCACCTGTATCAAAATACCACCCGTCCTGAGATTAACTTCTGATGTGGTCTAGCACTGGTATGGTACCAGCTGATGAACTCTAACACATGTTGTCCCCCATGTCTAAGTATCTCCTGCATCTAAGTGTATGCAAATGTCTAGGCTTAAGGCCAGAGGAAAAAAATGTTATGTTTAGTTTTTGGGTTTTTTGATCAGAGACTGCAAATGCTTTGGGTCAGGATTGACTTGTTATGCAATGGGTGGACAGTATCTAGATCCAGTGGCACCCAAATCTCTCAATCTTTCTACACATTTCTGTAACACAAGTGATCATTAATATTACTTCAATGTAAAAATGCCATCTTTCTGAACGATTTAGCTTTTCAGAAACAGACAAGAGCACTGCTAGTATATGTTTTGCTATGCTTGAAAGCATGCAATTAGACGTGTATCTTACAAATATAAATAAACACCTCCCCTCCAACCTCCATGTTTCTAAAAAAAAACCCAGGTTTGTTTAGACAAGGGGTTGATAATCCAGTTTGAACACAGGTATCTGAATGCTGTGACAGCTGCTTCATAATGCTAAGCTTATGGTACATTAAACTTTAAAGCAAGATAAACTCCTGCTTTCATTTTATCAAACATCTTCTCAGACAGCAAAAAGAAAGACACAAAACAATGTTTGCAGCTACAACCAAGCACAGGATACCCAACTCAGTGTACGTTTGAAATTAAAATGAACAATATGTTGCATAGATATACTACTGTATTTCTCAGTAGAGAATATCATTGGGATTTGTTAATGTTAACCTCATCCCTCCCTTAAGTGTTTGGGTTTATTTCATGCCTGAAAAAACCCCACGTTTCACTGAGATTAAGTGAATAGAGACAGCAGTCCTTGGAATTGAGAAAGAAAGTGCTCTTAAACAAAACCGTTCTGATAATCAGTTTGGCTAGTAGAAATCGCAAGAGGTGGGAAGGGCATGGACAAGAGATTTTTTTTAAGAGCACTCAGTGTTGTGCCACTGGTATTACTGAACATCGATACATTTATGTATTTAGCCATATTATGCCTTTTTGTGGTCGGTAAAGCAGTAGTTTCATCATCTATCACAATAGTAATGAGGTAGTAACAGCCGTCGAAGAATCCATGATGTGAGGTCTGCGGGAAGAGACTTTGACCTACTGAGAGCAAGTAGTAAGGATGGGGAGGGTAGGAGACAACGAAGTCCATCAGGAATGGGGGACAGCAAACAGGCTTGAGCAGCCTGTTTAATTAACAGATTACCAAATAAAGCAACTTCAGGTTTCTTCTTCCCATTTCAAATCTGAAGAGACTCTGTACCCAAAAGCTTCTCTGTTCTTTCTACTCCCAACATTAAATCAACTACCTTAAAAAGCCTCTCCTTATAGCTGACTTAAGGTCATGTGGAAGACAAACATTGGGGGATTATAGTTGTTGAATTTTCCACTGATTTAAAATTGACACAATACACTACAAGCATCACCTTCATATTACACTGATGACAACGGATGAGAAATCAGAGACGTGCTATTAGAGGATTTGTTATAAAGAGTTATTGATGATCTTCATTGTACCATAAATAACAGTCTAAAAAAAATTATCAAATCATCAAAGTTTCCTCCTGAGGCCTGTATCTTCTCTAGAAGTTTATTTTTATGCAGCTACAGCCTCTCCTCCCTTTCCCAATAAACCCTGGCTTCTCTTTCTGTTTCATATGACCTCACCTTACCCAAAAATGTGAAGAGATTGGTCTTATCACAACTTAGCAAGATACCACCTGCCAGCTGAACTGTGATAAATCACAGCTGGCCTTACAATACACATGCTAACAGCGACTGAGGCTGAGCCGATGGGCAGCAGCTCAAGGCTGTCATTTAAACCACCGAGTACCCCCATCCACAAAAATTGTGCTAAGGAAACAGCACAATAACACGCCAGTTGCCATCACCATGTTGCTATTCTAGTATGCATTAGATCTATTGACTCTCTTCTCTACCTACAACTGCCTTCTCTTTAGCCTGTAAGCCTTTTTCAGCCAACAAGGTGGACAAACTGCCTATTCTTTGTACTCACACAACAGTTGACACAATATGACCCCGATCAATCATAAGCTACTACCATAACAAAATTTACAATGGCAAATATTCATTCCTTCCTTCCTCCATGACTGCCCTTCTGAAAGGATACAATGCTGGCAGAAAAAGCTAGAAAAAGAAGAATTCAGAAGTTATTAACAAATGCGAATAATGTTTAGAATGAAAATGTCAAAGGAACTTGAAAAGCTATTACTTTATTATTACTCCTGCCATTCATAACACTTGTGTTTTCTGACAGACAATTAGGTATGCAACATGACTGTAATAAAAACATTCTCTAGAATTAGGGACCTGCATTTCTATTAGCAACCCTTTACATACTCTTTAAATAATTCCTTGAACCCAAGGTTTCAGCCACGAATAAAGGAAGCTGTGAGCACGCATTAGGTTTTACTCATTTGTTTAAACAGATATGCGGTATAAAAAAACTTTATAAAAAATAGACTCCCAAATGAATAGGTTAACAGGTTTGAACAAAAACCGTTGTGCACTTGCTGATGTGCTTCAAGCCATTAACCTTACAGGTTCAGTCACTGTGTTTTACTGAAATAAATGGATCTGAACAGCTTAGCCACCAGGCAAACCTACCAGTAGTCCACAGATGCTCCTCAGCATATTTCACTGAAAGTTTGAGAAACACCAGCTTCTCATTGGAAGAGCGACCTATAAGCTACTTAAAATCAGCTTGTATCTGTAGAACAAGGTTGGTTAATAATAACCATTGGCGGGTAAGAGTATAAAACACCTTCCCATGTAAAACTCCAGCTTCCTTTACTTGTTGCTTTCACAGAACTCACCTTTAGCCACAAAAGGAGAAACACTGAATGGCGTACCTCTACTGCAAAGCAATTTCAACCTCAATCCTAAATTGGACTTTATGAAACTTATATGGTAGGCACTCAATTCAGCAGTTGACTGCCCATAGCCAGGAGCCTGGCTTAACTTTGACTTTAGTCTGCAGTTAGAGCTACATTTGTTTATAGCAAGACTGAATTCTGCACTGAACTGCCACATCTTCACTTCAAGGGGAGGAACAGCCTTCCTTATGTGGAATCAGAAAATGAGGCTCCGGAGGAGGATTTACCAGAACATACCCTACATTTACACGGAGCAGTTCTGTGTCTTCAGAGACCTCGGCACATCTTGATATATAGTACATGGAAGCATCAGGTTCTTCCAGCTGTCTCACAGGCAGCCAGAGCTCACCAGCTCACCTCATGCATTTCTGAACTGTGGGTGTGCCTTTGCCCTGCCTCTCATACCCCTAAGCTTACAGAGACCCACAGGTCAGCAGCTAAACAGCATGGTTTTACTGAAAGATCTAGTGGTGTCATTCTTTTTCCCAGCAAAATTCAAAGGGAGTAGGACGTTTGTGATGATTTGGGCAGATATTATTGGGAAAGGAGGCTCACCCACCTGCCTGATATGTCAACACACATCAAATATGGGCTTGACTTGATGGGGTTTAGCCTCTCTAGTCCCTCCCTTGACACAGAAGGGAGTTGAACAAAGCTCAACGGGGTCAAAGAATGAAGAAATATGAGCAGAAGCGATCTGTCGCTTACACTGCTGCAACAGTTGTGCTAAACTCGTGGTGCCATCACTGTTCTCTTCTAGGTTAGCTTTTTTTGTCAGATGCTCTTTTTCTGCCACCATCCCTGAAACTTTTTCTTCAATACACATTCAAATGAGAAGAAACATTGGTTGACTATAAGGCAGGATTTGAAGAGGTATTCAAGTAAAAACAGTGAGAAAAGCACTCCCAATTCAGCTATTTTAATTTCTGAAATAAATTATCCAGACAGGGTGGGGTTTTTTTCATTTCAGCACCGCTCACTGCAATGCCTACTGTGCTAACCGTTAGGGCTGCTGTTATTCTGATTTGTATGCACTGCTCAGTGTGGAAAGAACAAGAGAGGAAATTCAAGCCGCAGTTAAAGTGTCTGTACACTTAAACAAGAAACCTGTCAAGGGACAAGTGTGCAGCATAGTACAGAGAAGAGGTCCAACAAGACCCTGCAACAAGTACTTGGTTTCTTTCGACCAGCACCAATGTTCCTGGACCTACAGCAATTAATAAGAAACCAACAATAATAAGCTCTTGATTTTGAAGACAATTTTTGTTAGCAGTTTGTTGGTAAAGCACTTCTGAGAAAATACTGCAAGGAGAGAATTCTCTATAAAGCATCATGAGTTTTGTGAATATTTATTTCAAACTCTGGATCCAAACCAACTCCCCCTCTGCGTCCCTTCTAGCCAACTATCTTACAGTTTCCCCTTAGGAATAAAAGACTCTATAGACGTTGAGGGAGCTTCAGCAGGCTTTGTGTCTGATATGCCGTCCTTATCATCGTTATCACTTACCAATACAGCAGAACCAGGAAGACCGCCAGCAAAGCCAGGGTGACCGATGTACCATTCATTTCTGTGGAGGCAAATGCCAGGAGATCAACAGGCTCCATTTTCCTCCACTACAGCTCCAGCCTTGAGTGGTGTGAGTGTGTGTGCAGGGGAAAGTTTCCTGAAGAGCTGATAAAGCCTTCCACAGCTATAGGAATGACATCTGCAACAAAACAGGAACCAAGAGAGCAAAAACATAGCAAGTCAAGCACAAACTGCAAACCTTTCCCATTCTCATCGACTGCACACTCTGAGAGAGAACTTGAAGGTTCCCTGTATGGTAGGATGTAGCAATTTCCCCCGTCCTGTTGTTGACTGCCATGCCAGTAAATATTTACATACCCACCGCTTGAGACATCAGTGCTGTCTAATAGGTTTTTAGACATCACGTATGGGAAACTGGGGAAAGTGCGGGGGAAAAAAGAGGGGGAGAGAGCCTGACCGTGGTACAGATCATGGAAGAAGAATATAAAGACCCTTTGGTGGTGCCCTGGCATACAAACAGTGTCATTCTGTAAAGTAACAAGAATGGAGCATTTCTGCAACAGAAAACTTCATTAGCACTTAATCTCCAAACTGGTTATACCTTAAAAGAATCGAACAAAGTAAACTTTCAATTATCACAACTAAAAGGAGGAATTAGGGGAATACTCCTCTAATGTGACTACTAGAAGACATATATAGAAAGAAAAATTAATGAGCAGAAAAACCCGATTGTAATACCAAGGTCCGTAAGTCGGCATCTGTCACACCGGTTAACCCACACAGACCGCACTGTTTGGCTGTACCGTCTCAGGTTCATGAGTACTACGGCAAATTTTCCTGGCTCAGTGCAGCGCCCGCTCTCCAGAGATACTCTGGCTGTCCCTCGTGTTATACTTCTAGGGCCAGGGTTAACATCTACTACCTCTGTGTTGTGGCACGGTGAAGCTGTCACACCCCCTTGAACAACCTGCACATGAGCAGTCCAGCTTTGCTACGGTTCAGGAGATGGTCTGTCCGTACTATATGAATCCCTCAGCTGTCTTCCATACTCTCCTGCCTGCAAACCTCAATCCTGTTTCAAGCATCTGATCCAGTCCAGTTAGAAAGGTCAACCAGAAAGCAAACCTTGAGGCACTACATGAGAGAAGACCACCAACCTATTACACACAACGTTACCAAATGCCATCATCAAAAAAATCTTTGGGATTACAACATCAGCAGCGGCGGCTTGCAAGTAAACACTCTCGCCCACGACAAAATTCCCCAAACTGTCTGGCATCGTTTGTTAATCGTGAAACTAGAAATACACATTTCTGGGTATTGCAGCCTTCCCACTGATTCCATACAACTTATTTGAAAATTAAGGAAATCAAAACTATCAAAAAAAAACGGGTTTGTGAATTATATGGTAACCCTGAGAAACAGAAATTCTGCAACATCTCATTCCCATAACACACCAGATGAAGAGTGGTTTCTTCTCACAGAACCCCAAGATAATAGCTTAGATTTAATGTGCAAGGCTTCTCCAATACCACTGTATTTCATTTCCTGCTCTTATCAGAGAAGTTAATAATATAGAGACTTTACCTTTTTGATACTAACACAATGGAGTTTAATTTTAAGAAGATTTGGCTCTACTCTAACAGAATTACTGCTATTTTGGTTCTCTGTGCTTCACAACTGCATTAATTCCCTTCCAGCCTCAGAGCCTTGCAGAATAAGTAAAAGGTGTTAACCAGCTCATCAGCTCCACAGAATAGTATGGTAGTTCACAGAAAACGTTGCTTATTGTATTAACAATGCTATTGCTATTCTGGGTCAATAACAGCTCTGCTGGTTTGCTGCTGCCAAGTTCTCCCAGAACAACTGCAACAAGATTCAGGACACAAGGAATTAATCAGTGGGCACAAGCCAATCCCAACCAGCCACTGATCCTGTGGGACTTTATGAAAAAAAAATAAAAATCAAATATCCATATGCATTAAAGGCTCTTCAAAAAAGAAACCCAATCACCACAAACGTAGAAGGTAAGAAGTAAAATTCCGATTTCACTGCGCTTTAGTTTACTTGGCTTTTTCATTAAAGGACATATTTATCTGCACATAGGGGACAGAAGCCGACCTATTAAAGTCCACGGCAAAACTCCTATCTGCAGACACAGAGTCAAGTACAGACCTCACTTATTTTTTAAGTACCTGGAGCCCTTTCCCAGTCACACTGGGAGGTAGATGGTATGTATAGTTCTTAAACACACACGTTGTGGAAAAAAATAGGCTCTCACAACAGCAACCATCCTTTTCTGTTGATGAGGTTGGGGGCAAGGGTGTTTTGTTTCTTAAGCCTCGGCACCTGCTTCTTGCTAGAGGGTTTTAACTTGGCACCTCCAACCTTTAAGAAGGCTGGCACGCAGCATTGACTCTAAAACCTACCTGGAGTGCTCCTCACCGCAGACCCACACACTCACAGTTATCATCCCAGAGTTAAGGATCTCAGGTCCGTGAAGAGCCACAAAAATCCACATGATGCTTTGCAGGGTGGGGGGAAAGGAATCAAGGATGCAGACAGCAATGAAAACAGGTTATTTATCAGTCCTGTATCGCTCTTTATGGGTCCTTTACATGAAAAATGCCATTCTAATTAACTAGTTAATAGCAAAAATATTTTTCACCAATCTTCCAGTTCTTTTTGTGGGGCCACAATGGTCAGGCTGATTATGATAAGGGTATCAATGAACTAGGGAGACAGATATGAAGTCCTCACTAACCAGATGCTGGAGGAAGCCAGTGACAAGCAGAAGTGGAAGCGAGCCTTTTCCTGTCAGACTGCTATGAGTCAGCAGCACTGTCTGCCTTTGTCCCCACAAGGCTTCACTCAAGATTGCAGCTACCAAGGTTCACAGCTCCTTGATGCGGCACCATCCAAGCTCTTCTCTTCCATAGCAAGTACAATCCACAGATCACCACCTCGTTCAACACAATCTTCAACAACAACAACAAAAACATGTTCAACACAAACTTACGCTCAAGACACCCATCCCATCCTTCATTCCCCAGCACTGCCGTAATTGCAGCCTTGGAGCTCCCCAGAAAACGGCAGACCTACAAGACAGAAGCAGTTCAATCCTGAACAGCCAGAGCTTCAACTTGCGCGTACATTCGCAGCAGTAAATATTAAAAAAGGGAAGTACATTATATCATTCAAAGTGTAAGAAGCTGAAGTGCTCCCTCACTGAAAAAGAAAAAAACACGGCACACAGACAATCCAGGTTTTCCAGGAAGCCTTCATGCCTTAAAGCCCTGTCTGCTGTAAGTCCAGGAATGTTCTCTGTAAATTCTCTTCCAAAACAGTGCATTTCAACTTCAGAATGAATACAAGTGGGCCAGTGAGCCTCAGCAATGCTTGACATACACACACATTGATAGGATACCTCCTATCATTAGGACATGAACAACAGAGCTTATTAAAAAGCAGGATTATAGACCTTCTCAGGACACCTAAACCATGTTAAGGATTTTGACCTGTCTTCAAAGCATATCAAATGGAAAATGCAGTGTCCTGTATTTCAGAGGCTAATGACTAACCAGGTAGACTAATCACGAACTCCTGCTAATGACCAAATTCAACTCCTCTCGTGGTATTCTACCTCGTATGTTTTAGGTCTATAATAATCTAATTAAGGCTGAGCCACACCAACTTGATCATAGATGAAGGAAGTCTAGAAAGGTGTTAAGTTTGAATTTTATAGCAGTTCTTCTCTATAGAAATTTGTAGCATAGTCTTCAGATCAAGGAAATTCTGTTATATAGACAGCTTAGCCACAAAATACTGTAAATGAAATACCAGAGAACAGCTTAAAAAAAACATGAGATTAATCAGAGACTAGTTTAAGCTTTAACAAAGCCCATGTACAAAACTGTGTAAGTATGTATGATATTAATTTATCTTAAAGACAAAAACCTTTCCAAAGCCAAAATGAATTCTTAACTTCTTTAAGGTAGACCAATCAAAAAGGTCAAAGGCACATTTCACAGATTTTTTTAAATATTTAAAACAACCTTAACAGCCCAAGTACTGTGAATATTACTGTATTGGAATAGAGGGATTTACAGTGGCCATCTATGACTTCATTATTACTATCCCTGTTCAAGGATTGACCAAGCAGATTAATCAGATGATTCTGTACTCCTGTATGATAATCTATGACAAATTACTCAACAGACAGACCACCAAGGCATCAGAGTCCCCTCATAAAGATCTTTCTCTGCATTCAAAATGGATGAGACCACCAAAAGGACACCATGGGCTCATGGAAGATTCTTGAACCACCTTGAATAAAATCACTCCAGTGAACTGGATCTCAAAAGGCAAACACAGCGACTGTGAAACCACGCTGAGGAAACCGCCTTCATGACACTTCCTACTGAGAAACAGAAAGACACACTTTTATACTTAAATTGTTTTGCCAAATCAGAACTTGGTTATATTAACCTAAATGCTTCTCAGAAAACAGGTACCCAGCTTAAAAATCTAGGAAAGCTAAAATATTATACAAACTTGTACTTCACTAACAAATTTAATCTTAGCTGACTAAAAGTTATGGTACTTCAAACTCAGTCAATATCACAGGGGCTAAAAAACTCATTATGCTAACTAAATGTAGTGCCGCTGTATTAAGTCCCCTCCGAAGCAACAAGCTGTGAGATATCCCAGTTATTTCAAAGAACTCCACTTAGAAATAGCACAGATTTTGTGGTCAAAAGGAATGTCAGTTTCTTCCTCTTGCTGTGAGAGCTCGGAATGAGTTTCTAAAATAAAGTTACCTTTGCGAATAGTGACATTAAGATCTTGCAGCCCCAGTGAAATTCCAGAGAAAGCAGAAATTAATATAACATCTGCTGCCCGTGGCCAGGCATTTCTAAGCAAATTGACTTTATCAAATAATTGGTAACTTGTTTATATTTCTATAGCTTGCTTTAGAAACATTGATTGATTCAAGCAACCCTATAATTTCATTGTCCTATAAACTTGACTGGAGATAAGTAAGGATTTATGTTCATGGATCAATAACTCCACATTGAAAGCAAAAGCCAAAGAACCCTACCTAGACTAGTCTTGTAGTTGCAGAGAGTCAGATGAATGTTTGCCTTTGTTACAACACCATGGTAAGAACCAGTAAGTTATAATTTCTTCTGTGAAGTTAAGTTTTTAAACACCATGAAAAATATCTAACCTTCTTTTTTGATTGAAAAGCTACTCTAGATAGCTAACTCAAGGCTTGAATTCTCCAAACTGTGTTTCAGTGCTGGATCACAGGTCAGAAGAACTGTGAAAAATGTAAGAGAAGCTCCTTGTTCTATAACTTAATTAACTAAACTGTACTTATCAACTTCTCTTTCATCCATTAGTTCATGGGATTGACACCAAAACATATAAAGCCCAGTCCTTTTCTGCACTTTGCAAATAGGAAGATGTAGAATGCTGGTTTTCCCCAATTAACGGAAAAATTTTGAGACCTCAATGTGCTACCTCTAGCTACTACGTTCCCCACCTTACCTCTCCAGTTTGCAGTTCAATAATTTTATTGTGGAATCCTTTCAATTGGAATCAAAGAGTTTTCTTTAGAGAAAGATTACACGTAGTCTCCTTAAAAGCGGGGCAGCCACCTCGGAGGCAATTAGCCACAGCAACTGGCATTGCATAGAGCGGTGCAACGGCTCCTGGATTGCCAGCTGGAGAAACCCTGGCCATTGCATCCTCTGAGTTGCCCTAACGGGAGAAGGGGAGTCAAGGAACAAATGGAAAGGACAAAGGGGAGAATAGCAGCCAAGAAGAGGCAGACCCTGTCTGAGCTGAGGGCAGTCCCCACATAGAGACCAGACCTCACCAAGGGGTACAGGCTGAACGTAGGAGGCAGGTAACAGGGTCCATCACAGCAAGGGGTGAGCCAGGACCAGGGCCACCCGGGGGGTCAAGTCAGCAACTGAAGCCCTAGATCCAACCTTCAATGGGGCTCCTGGGGCCATGGGCAGAGTGTGTAGGTGGGAGGTCTCAGGTGAGGCCAGTCAGGACAATTAAGATCTACTGGTTCCCTCAGGGACCTGACAGGCTCAGTACTAAGGCCTGGAATGGGTAAAAAGATGACAGACACATGGGAATAGAGTATTTGAAAGAATAAAATCACTAATACAACGCATTTAAAACCCTCTTAAAATTCAAAATGACAAAAGGGTGAAAGCACCAAAAGTCTCAAAAACTTTGAACCTCAGATAAGATAAAGAAACATTCTTTGCCAGAGGCCCAGCACTTTTTTTTTCCAAATAGCACATGCTTCCAGAAGAATGGAGAATGTCTGCATGGGTTATGGCCTTCAGAATGGCAAGAATGGTAGAATGGGGTCCCATCTGGGAACTGTGGGCAGTATCAGCTCTGCCTTTATGCTTTATCTCTACCTGTCTAAAACCAGAGGGATTTGATGCAGTCATCCCTCTGAGATGAGTAAGACAGCAAAAAGAAAGAGCAATAGAATGTGCAATGTATTAGACAATACAAACATCCCAAAACTAGAACAGGCATTACAACTCAGGCACTACCACCATCTACTCTCAGCACAGAAGAGGTGCTAAAGTGGTATAAAGGAAAAAGAAAGGTCAAAATCAAGCAAGTCAGACTAGTACTATTGCCACAGTAATGGTTTTCATACTTCAAGAAGCCCAGAAGCTATTAGTCTACATCCACATTTAGAAAGGCAACGTAACTGCAAAGAGACTCAATCTGACAGTTCAAAGTAATTACTGAGGACCGAGACAGCTCTTCAGCAATTCTTTGGTGGCATCCACAGAGCCTCTCTTTTAGGAAACATCCCTTCATGGGACATGGGAAGTTCTCCTGGAGAACACCAGGTGCAAAGTTTGGTAATGCTGCTCTGACTCCTGCTCAAACTCCAGAGTTTGGACTCTGCTCTGACAGGCAGCGGGAGGTTGGTGTCCTGTTGCCTCTCTTGCCTTTGACAATGTTCCCCATGATAAATATTTCAAAATGACAGTAACTGTAGTGTGATATATCATGCCAGATATTTTCAGGTGGCAGTAAGAACACAAAACGTATGGGGCATTGGAACACACAGAGCTGCGGTAGGAAGACATATAACACCTTCACGCTATGGGGCAAATGCAGGGACAATACAAAGTACACTGAAAAGCCTTATCTTCTCTCATGCCCCTATCCAGGGGATATTCACTGCCTAAATTTATGCATCACATAATGAATAATTCTTGGTAGATCGTGCCAAATATTCCCAAAGGCCTTCTTACCCATACGAAAGAGAGCACAGATAGCTAACATGCAAATTGCAGCCCCTTACATGCTGCAGAAGAGCACATGTAACATACGGATGGCTTTACTCTAGTTCAGCCTTTTGTGCTCTCCCATTCAATGCTTTTTTTGCTGCAGTCCTTTCTGCTGACCACTTGTACACTAATTTTGTACCAAATCTAAAATCCCTTCAGCTCTCTCATTCTCAGCAGATATGTTGTAACACGGACGCACATAACTGGTGAGGGGGCAGAAAAAATAGAAAGTGAAAAAACAAACTTACACAATCACAAAAACAGAATTTCCAAATCTCAAGTTCTTACTGCAAGTCTTGGCTCAGTTCAGGTTTTTGCTAAAGCACTAGTTCTTCATTTGTGCAGTGGTGACAAATAGTTTTTACTGGGGGCAAAGACGGTCAAGCCCTCAAAGCAAGGAAAAAAATGTTCCAAAGCTGTGAAACTCAAAAGATCAGGGCTAAATTACTAACTAAACTATTTTAATTGCTAAATTAAAAATGCATGTTTTTCCTGCAGTCTCATGAATCTGAAAGTAAATTTGTGATTTCTGAATGCTTGAGGTTAGCAGTACTTGCAAAAGGGTGTGAGCCCAATAAGCTGACCCGTTAGCCATGGGAAGAGACATTAAATGGAAGTCTAAATAATGTGACATATGAGTTGAAACAGCAAGAAGAACTTAGTCTTAACAAGATTTCAACTCTGCTGACACTCACGTTAACTTGCTCTCTCAGACTGAAGTGTAGATGGGATCTGAGCCTAAGGTTTGCAGTGAGTCCAGGCTCCTACCTCCTTCCTACCTTCTGCTGCCTTCTACCAAGAGGCAGATAAGCACAACCTTGGACTGTGGCTGGGCTAGTGCAAAAATGAAATGTGTATCCTTCTCAGTTTCACTGAAATACAAAAAAAAAGAATTTAAAAAAATCCATGGAATAAAACTTTTAGCCATCATACTTTATCTTTTTACTGGCTGCTGATCAGAGCTCAGGTTCATGGAAAACCATGGCTCTGTGTCAATCTGAGAGGATCGCTTTGTACTCACCACAGAGCCTAACAAAGTCTTCAAGCTCCAAGAGTCTCAGGGGCCTTTTTTAAACAATTCTTAGAAGTTTCTTTCTCCTCCGAACACGCTGCTGCTTTCCTTACCTTCAGCCAATTAAGTCCAACAAGCTGAAGTGAGCAATTGCAATGATAAATCAGCTCTAGTATTAGCACGGCCAGCAGCCCCGGCAACTGTCTGCTTTTAACTTCAGCTCTTCTTCCTCACCATCCATTTTAAAGTATTCCTTTTAAACTCAGAACACCACTACCTGCAGACACTTCCCCCTCGCCCAGCTCCGATGGTTACACTCACACAGCAGCCGAACCGGTGTGATGGGATCTCTGGCCCAGCACAGAGTCCTACAGCCATCAACAAAAATTTAAACTAGGT